>NC_083466.1:16031514-16221514 GCF_030014155.1 Tachysurus vachellii | reverse complement strand
CTTTATCATTTCATTTTATTTTTATGATCTTGACATGCTGAAGTCTAAAATCTAAATGCATATCATGAAGCAGTATTTAACTGTGAAACAATCAAGCATTGCAACAGTGATGCATTTATGGAGTGTGGAAGCATTATTATGAGATAATAGAGATACTGTGACCAGTCTTCGAGGGCTACTACACACTGCTCAACCTCAATGAGGAGCCTTCTGCCTCGGCAAACCCCTAGAGAACCATTACTGAGGAAGCAAGCAGCAAATTGTGAACTGTAGTCAAGTTATCACACTATCACTACTGCTGTCTGGACCTTTCAAAAAAAAAAAAAAAAAAACTTTATCTTTTTGGAGCTTCTTTTATTAATTTTATACAGGAGATAACAACATATTTTAAAATGATACTACATTAGTTTTATGATCAGAAGTTTGCAATGTGTTTCGGGAACCTGAAGAGTTTAAGACTCTGAATCTTCAATAAGAAAGGATGTATAGTTTAGGAACCCATTTTTAGGAACTGATGTTGAGAAATTCAGTTTTAAATACTATGAATTTGCTGGAATGAGATCACATCGATCATAAGTAGATCGTAAGACATTTCAAGGTGGTTAAACATAGAAACAAAAGTTCATCTGCTGCCTTAAAAACGTGAGTAAACTCAACTTGAGGAAATCATTGGTTTCAGGACAATGGATAACTTTATGGTTAATTTTTTGATATCTTATAACCTTGAGTTTAATATCCAAAGCTTGTCATGAAAATTGATTAAATAAGTTCAAGTTTTTACAGTTTTGACTGTGGTGGTGATGTTAAAATCTTATAGTTCTTTAAACATTTGCTGAAACATCACTTTACCACAAATAAATTAGGATAAACATAGAGGTGGACCAAGTTTCGGTAATGTTATATTAAAATCTTTGTAGGTTACCAAATGCTAGATTATTATTTGTGGTTGCAAAAAATGTAAACATAGGAAAAGATATTGTTTTTTAGAAATATAGTAAAATATGTCAGCAGTTGATCATATGAAATATTTTTTTCTTAGGCTGCCACACATACTGTATCTAGGGTAGCTTGGTAAATATAACAAGAAGGAATTTGTATTCAAAGGCAGAGAGCAGTCACTCACAATGAAGAGGAATCCAACCTGATGAGCACTCATAATATTACATTGCAACAGCAATCACTCAATAACTATAAAGACCTCTCTTTATTCAACAACGACACTCTTGCATAAATATATAAGAATTCAAATATTTTAAATATTGCAACTGAAAGTGAACGTTCAAGGATTATGAATTTTTGGAACCACTTGTCAACGCTTAAGGCAAGATCACAGCAAGAGAAAAAGAAAAAGAAAAAATAAATAAATAAATTATATATATATATATATATATATATATATATATATATATATATATATATATATATATATATATATATATATATATAGGAAAGAAAAGTTTCAAGGATGCATAGCTTCTCAAGCCAGCATACCAACACTAGCGCTACTGTTTTAGCATGCAGAGGATCTAACAAGAAAAACATTTCCCAGTTACTGGTTCTATTTAGGTGTAACAGCATCATGCAGCTCTGCAGGTGGTTGCAAAGCTCAAAGATTTTCTCCCACAGAATCTGAATCAGTTCCAGCTTTTTCCACAAGAGGAGTTTTGAACAACTCCTTGCTGGCTCCCATGTTTATAGTTAAAAACATCCATTTAGACTTTTTCACTTGTATCTGGAAGGTGTAATAAGATCATGTGTAAATTTTGACTCCCTGAAGCCTCTACATAATTTTTTCACCTTGTCTGATAAAGTGTAATCAACACACACTCATCCAGCAAATCTGTTTAAAAAAAGGCCAGAATCCTTTAAAATTCAATACCTTTTGAATTCAATTATGTAATAAATTATGTATCAAATTTAACAAAATCCAA
The DNA here is from genome assembly GCF_030014155.1 of Tachysurus vachellii. NCBI lineage: Eukaryota > Metazoa > Chordata > Actinopteri > Siluriformes > Bagridae > Tachysurus > Tachysurus vachellii. The sequence continues at coordinate 16,219,583 of NC_083466.1, read as the reverse complement.
TTTCCTTATTCAAACTCAGCTTTATTTTAATGAGAACAGTGTTAGTCTGATATATAGCTGATTTATTTCAGATTTAATCTCTTTTTAACTAGACCACTGGTCAAACCATTTCAAGAGAATGCAATGCCTACAGGGTGTTTGGACATTTAGAACCTCTGTTGTTAACTGCTATGTTTACATGCATTTTTTAATTCATCTCAGTTGATAATTCTGAATACAATTCATATATTATCTGTTTATATCCTCAATAAACATGGGGTGGGGTGGGGGGGTGGGGGGTGGGGGGTGTAACTTGTGATTTTCTTAAGTTACCAGACTGGCAGATGGTAAGAGTGAGTAATTTGTATCAGTCCAAATCATAACAGATACAAAAATACAGATTCTGTTTCTGTACATGACTTTTTTTTACTTAATGAACATTGTGATTGTATTCTTGTTCAAAGTAAGTTATCAAACAATTACCCATCTCATTCAATCAGTTAGACATGCTATATGGATTGTCTTCAGTCTGTTCCAATGTTACAGTTTATCTGTGTACATAATCATGTTCACATTTATGCAGATTAGGTATAATGCAATAAAGTAAAAAAAAAAACGTTTGCTAATGATATAACATCTAAAGTATGACATTTTTTATGTAAAACCTAAAGCATACCAAAAAAGTCTGACAGTTAATGGTAGGTTGTCTATTTATGGTTTGTTTGTTTTTTTGCCTGTCTGGGATAGTTATTATTGTCCCTTAAAGCATATGTGAGGTTATCTGCAAGCCTACTGAATAGTATGGCCACCATACCCAAGACTCCAGGCCAATCTTTTCCAAGAAAAGGAGAGTCATTAAAGATACATCTGTCTTTCCAGAAAGAAAATGGGCCTCAAAGTCATGCAAACCTCTTCTGTAAGATCACTAAAACCACTATTCTATTAAACACATTAAACATGAAATTCACTCAGCACATTCATAACCTCATTTTATGTATACTGTGTTGTTTGTGTGACAGGTGCAATCCCCTTGTTTTTCTCAAAGGCACATGGAGCTCAATATCTAGGTCATGTTTGGGGTCATGTGCATTGTAAAATCAGGATTTTTAAGTTTGGAGTGGGTTCCATGAGTGCATAACACAACAGGTTCATGATCTGGGCATTTTATGAACATGAAAATGTTGTCCAAAAACTGCAGCCCTTGAAGGGGTTCATGGGAACCCGACAAAACATGCATTTGAAAAACAACAACAACAACAACAACCAATTAGCACCACTGAATAAGTAGAGGCAGGAACCCTGACCAACATGATCAGTATTCCATCAAGAACTCACAAAATACTGAGAGTTGGACATTAGATTTCTCTCCACCTGTATCTGATCAGCCATCAGCCATCAGACTCCTCAACAACTGAACTGAACTGTACCGAACACACACACACACACACACACACACACACACACACACACACACACACACACACACACACACAGAGTCAACTGTGTGGCCTGTACTGAGCTTCTGAGCTTCACCAAATCAAAAACACACTTGTTCAATATACATCCATGTCTTCAGCACCACCCATATCAAACTGTTTACATGCTGCAATGCTGCAAAGTATAGATATATTTAAATAGAACCCTCTTGATCAGATTCCTTTATTTTTGCACAATGTAATGTACAATATACAGTACAGTATGTACACTGGTTGGCTATGTTTTGTGTATTTGTTTTGTATACTGTTTTGTATTGTCTGTTCGAACTGTCTTTTGTTTTGCACTGGTTGCAGTAGGTTGCAATGATGCACTTGTAAGGACAACTTACTTTAAGTCCTTAGCTCTGTGTTATTCCATGCAGCTCTGTTTAGTTCTATGTAGCGCCATGGTCCTGGAGAAATTTTACTGTGTACTGTGTCAGCTATATATGGTTGAAAGGACAATTAAAGCTTCTTGACTTGACTTTATCATCATTTCAAGTCATGTTTTCAACTCTTCCTAACCAATCTTAAGCAAGTCTCCACCACTGCAAGGCCTAAGTGATGCAGAAGAACTTCAAACCATTTCTGAAGCTTCAGCTCCCTTCCCACTTAAAATCGTCCCCACAGCACCATAAACCTTCTTCCACCATCCTAAACGTTCAGCACACACTCTGACGAACTGTTGTACACTGATTACACTTCCTCTGCGATCATCTGACTACACTGAATTCATTTCACACGTCAGAAGTGGTGGAAATTTCTAATGTTTATCACCCCTGTTGTGTATATAGGTGGGTTAATTATTACTACTAGTTAAATATGTATAAAAACATTACAAAGTAAAATAAAGCTTGTGGAGAAGTAACAGAAACTAGAGTCTCTGGACAGTATATGTAGCTAGTATGGTTAGCTTGCTAATATGCTAATAGCAAATACAAAGCCTGGATTATTGTCAGGACTCAGCCTGGACTTTTTGGCCATGTGCATTTGTTGGCGTTCCTCGTCACGTGTCTGCCCCGCCTTCGTCTGCTCCTCCCTGTCACCACACCTGCTCCTCATTGTGTCATCATTGTCTTTTATATTTAAGTGAGCGGAATCATTAGTCACGTTTACCCCTCGTCATGTCTAGTCTTTGTTAAGTGTCGTCATTTGTATTGTTTCATTTATCGTCATTTCTGTCTTTGTCTTCATCATTTATTAAACCCCTTTCATTTTAAGCTATCCTGCATATGGGTCTGTCTCCTTCCATCCCAGGTTGTGACAATTATAATGTATAACCAAATAAGAAATTTACATAAGTATTTGCATGTTATTTACTTTAATTTGAACTAGTTAGAAGAAATAGATTATATAGGCATACTGTACATGTAGAGAGTATAACTATTTTATGCTGACAATCTGCTAACAAAGCTAATACTGTACTAAGCCTGCAAGGCAAAGCTAATACTAAGCCTGAATATCGGACAATCTTTACACATTTTTTCCCACTTTATTAAAAAATGACCTTTTTAAACACAATTTTTAAATAAAGTAATATAATCTGCTGTTTGATGCAGCCTATACATGGCTTCTAGTCCTCCTCATCGGAAACAAAGTGCATAGATGGTACACACCAAGAAGCAACAACATTAGGACTTGCTTTATAGCCACAAAAAACAAGCTACAATGTGCCAATTGCTATTGTGAATGCAGGATAAAGCTCTATCACACACACACACACACACACACACACACACACACACACACACACACACACACAAACTTTATAGGCCAAATGTCTTCTTGTGCCCTCATCTGCTCCTGCTGACTGTGGGCTTTAGCAATGAGGTACAGTTTCAGTGCAATACCATTACTCACATATCATACGACCTTGATATCCTGCGCAGCTGCTCACATCTTGAAGTTAGGAAGTCAGTGCCATAGCTGGGGGGAGAGCAAGCGAGAGAGAGAGAGAGAGAGAGAGAGAGAGAGAGAGAGAGAGAGAGAGAGAGAGAGAGAGAAAATTGTGAATAGAGAACAAACACTTGTACATGCTGATGTCAGCAGTATCAAAAGATGAGACATGCAGAAAACTTTCTTGAAAAACATCCCTATCCTCACTTCATCTTTTCGTCTTTCACTCATTTCTTTCTTCTTCTTGATCTGTGACTTCCTCCTTGCACCTGTTCTTCTTTTTCTTTTACCTCAGACATGACATACCACAGTATTAAAAAAAGACTGTCAGTATCCTTCTGAAAACTACTTTTAAATTAGAGTAGCAGCTTACAAGGTGAATCAAATTCTTTCCAGTTAATTATCAGCTCATGTATTGCGTCAATAGATTTATAACATGTTAATACATTATTTATTACACGGTAGTACCTATGTAATGCTCTTATTTTATCTTATTAGTTAATTTACTCACTCAGTCTAGAGGAAAAAGGACTAACTTGTGGTGCACATCGAACCTTTGTTTTAAAATAAATCCTATTTTTATCTCTTTCCTAAATGTGAGGAACTTTACATGGTTTCCAACGCTGAATAACAGACTGATGACAGAAGTGATGAAAGAAGTTTCCACAAAGTGGTTTGATATAACCAACACCACAACCCATCACTGGGTCAAAAAGAGACGAACCCAGCGCTGGGTTGCCAAAATAACCCAAATTGGGTTGTTTTTAACCCAGCAGTTTTTAAAGTGTATATTTCATTAGAATAGTTTATATAAACAGATTGTAGCAGCTACAGTTCTCCTATGGCTGATGTAGAAGCAGAAAAGTGCACAGCAGATAGAAGTTTTTAGTAATTGTTCAAAAAATGTTTTCACATAGCAACCGAAAATGAATACAGTTGTATTTAGGCTTCACAATGGCAATGCACAATAACAGTCATTCAGTGACAGGTAATTGTCATTCAAAAAAAAAAAAAAAAACAAAAACAAAAAAAAAAACACAGTCTTTTATTCATGTTTTTAAAAGACTACTTGACCCACTATTTTCAGTGACAGATCAGCTTTTACAATAATGTGCTTTCACATGGTGTAATAACAGACAAGTGCAGAAGTGGAAGTTCAATGGTTATGGCTCTTGGCTGACTGAATGAATGGCTATTAGTTCAAATGCTAGTACTGCCAAGCTACTACTGTTTGACAATGAATCTGTTCAGCTTACTTGCAAGTTGCTTTGGATAAATGCATCAGCCATAGGAATAAATGTAGGTCACCACAACGAGTCACTTTTTTATTTATTTATTTTAACACTTTGCTATACAATATCAATAGATCAATATTATACACACACACACACAAATTAAGATACATGTAGCTTAATTAGTAATTTAGCAAATTAGTAATTCTATTCATCTACTGTTCTAACAGTTAGTGATTGCTCTAAAGTGGACCCTTTTTCTTTAGCATAATAAGTTCTTACCAAGTGAATTATGCTGATAAATCTGAAAGTAATCACAATCAACCACATTTCTAAAACAACAGATGTGAACAATTACAGCATGAATGAAAAATAACAGAAGAATAGAACACACACGAAGACTCCAATTTTTTTTAATATTCAGACCAAAGAAATACAAAATTGTCATGGTAAAAATTTTACTAATTGAAAGGGAAAGTTCCTGACAGACAGTTTTGCACACAGGTTTTATCTTACATTTGTTATTGCTTGCTGGAGAAGATTTCAGGAAGATCCAATGGCCTTCATTTGTTGTCTTTAAACAAAAGCATTCTTAAAAAAAAAAAAAAAAAAAGTTGACTGCAGTGAATAGCGGAGAAATTATTAATTTTATAGAGAAAGAATGGCTAAAATTTAGTTTGAAAGCCCAAACATGCTGGAATTTTCATTCAATTACTAATCGATTAGAAAACAGGAAGTATATCAGCGGTACTCAGCAGACGTCCAAATCATTATCTATATCAATTTATTACCACATGTACAGACTTCTATTTGCTTAAGGAGAAAAAAAAATCTTATAATAGCTTATAATGGTGTGAGGAGTACTAAGTGTCATTCAATAATTAATCACAAAATTCACCCTAACAAATCATTTGGATTCACACAAAATTGCAAAATGTTTAAGCAATATGTTGTAAGTTTCCCGAATTGTAATCTCAGAGTTTTCCGACCTTTAGTATAAGACCTATGCATCGGTCATATAATTATGACCATGGTTCTCCTTTGAAGGCTAAGACAAATGATGCTGCATGAACAATCAAACATAAAGCCAATACTGTTAGCAATAGAATCTTAGTAAACAGTTCATGTTTATGCACAGATCATTACACACTACACATTCCTATTTAGCCATAGAATTATTTAAACAGAGCTGTTAATTGTTGTGACAAATTTTGCATTTGTATTTCTCGTTTGATTTCCATTTGATTTTCCAATCCTACATCTAACCATGTATTTTAGTATAGATGATTCTATAGATGTTTTATTCTAAATCTGTTTGTTTCAGAATCTGTCTTCTGTTAGAGGTGATAGCCATAAGACATAACTTATTCTGGTGTACATGACAAATATCAAGATATCAACTGATCTTTACTACAAAAACAACAGTTATAATTTTGTCAGCCCTCTGAACCAAAGTTAGTGCATGAGCTCTGTCCTTTCAGCTGAAAGTGAATACTCTGTAACCTTCTATTTAAACAAAACTTAAAGACCATATTTGTTTAAGCAAATATCTACTACACTTCTCACAAATTAGATTATAGCTTAATTTCCATGATACTAATTACTAATTATTAATTACTAATTACTAATTGCCAACACCAAACAAATCTGAGACAAAATAGAACCGTACTTGTTCTAATATATAAAGTTGAAGTTGAAGATCTGAGTGCCCTTGACAAGGGTTAAGTTGTGATGGCCAGACAACTAGATCAGAGCAGGATCTTGCAATATCCCTGTACAGCTCTCTGATCTCCCCTTCAGCTACAGCTCACAACCTTGTCATATCCATGGACAAACAACTGTCCTTTTCTTTTCATGTTGCTAATTTGACACACTCATGTTGGTTTCTTCTTTAAATCATAAGGATTTGGCTATTTTTATCCACTCAGGCAGCTCAAGTGCTTGTTCAGTTTCTTGTCATCTCAAGACTGGACTACTGCAACTCACTGCTGGCAGGTCTACCTTTGAGTGCAATTTGGCCTCTATAAATGATCCAAAATGCAGCTGCACGACCTGTTTTCAACCTCTTTAAGTTCTCCCATACCACCCGACTGCTATTCTCCCTACACTGGATTCTAGTAGCTGCAGTCATCAGATTCAATCACTGATGCTTGCCTGCATAGCAAAAAATGGACCAGCTCCCTCTAAGCTCAAAGCTCTCATCACTCCTCACACTGCACCTCTCTCCCATAGAGCTACTGGCACTGCTCGACTGGTCCCACCATCTCTCAGCGTATGAGGTAGGTATACACCAAGACTCTTCTCTATTCTACCACCTAGGTGATGGAATGAACATTCCCTAGATGCCCAAACATCACAATCTTCAATGTGTGAAGACCTAACTCTTGCTGAACTATTGAAACTGCGCTATATATTTTTACCTGTTTCTTTATGTAGATTTATATTAAAAAGAGTTTTATAGTAACAGAGTTTTAGACTGATGGTAGTGTTTCACATAGCAAACCTATGTTGATGTGTTCACTAATAAAGCTTTCAAAGCACTTATATGTTGCTCTGGATAAAGGCGTCTGCTAAATGTTATATATGTGAATATTGTAAAAAAAATATATATATATTTCCCTATGCTCTTTCCCTCATAGAAATGTCGACAACTTGGCAAATTGTCAACCATGAAAACCTGTATACATTGCGTATGTATTTTATTTTTGAAACTAAAATTTCCACTGATTTGATTAATTATGGAGACATTTAAAAACACCCTTTGAACTTACCTGCAAATATAAAATTTACAATTAAAATGTATGTCAAACTGTATTGAGGGAGTAAAGTATTAATATTTAACTATATTGCTTTAGTATTATATGAAAGTGTGAAAGTTATTCATATCCTTGACAGAAGCAAAATGATTATTTTGTGGCACATTGCCAGAAAACTATTCCAGAAATGGGGAGAGTGTGACAAACTAAACTGCACTGGTCACAATGCATCAGCTCTGCCAAACTACTAAAAATATGTAGTTTCTAACAAAATAATCTGTTTTTCAGTGTAGAAATATGGACTTCATGCCAGTTATCCAGTGATCCCCTCCTTTTACTCTTCTATTTCTATCACTACCATATGACAGTTATCATATGGACACATAATGCCATGTATATATATATATATATATATATATATATATATATATATATATATATATATATATATATATATATATGACGATTTGTTTTTACTATATCTACATACGTTCGGTATTCATATTTAATTTGTGAGAAGTGCTTAATGAATGTGCTTTAGCTACAATAAAAAATACCAGTGCAAGAAACAAAGAGGGAAAACAATACAGATTAATTATGCTGATCAATTAATTAATGCTTACTGATTAATTCTGTGCTTGGTTTGCAAGTTGATTTATGCCAAAGTATTTATCGCTAACAAACATTGTTCTCATATAGCTGATGACTGAGCAAAGAGGACAAATAACATGATAGGAGGACATTATAATAATAATTAGAGAGTGCAATGCTAATATCTCTTTTGTTGTTACTAAATCTAAAAGAAATAATAAAGATGAGGACCAAACACAAACTTAAACACATAGTAAAAATCATTATTGAGTCAAAGTGCAAAACCCAAACTCTGGCAATGAAATGTTTTTGTGCAATAGGGTTAATTAGAAATGTTCTTTTCCAATGCAATGAATGAGAATCAGGTCTTTCCCATGGAAACAGTCACATTTACAGTATGTGTTCTCCATATTATATGGCATCAGATTTTATGCTCTCCTGAGTGCAACAGCAAAGGAAATGCAATTTACAGCTCCCGCTGTTACATATTTAAAAGTCTTAGCTCATTAACCATGGATTCAACTTACGCATAAATTGCTTTTAGGTTAAAAGTTCCTAATTGGGATCATTTGTAAATATGAGAATTTCATATAGTGACCATGTTTTTTATGCACTTTCTGTTAATAAAATAATTCTTCTACACAATGCACATCTGACATAAAAGCCACTCTTCACCCCAGGAAATCCACCGCCAGAAGGAGACAGTGGCGGTGCAGCACCATGGCCAGCGCCACTAATGCTGCTCCCAGATATTTCAGCACCACAGTCAGCGCCGCTGGATTAGGCTGCAAGGCGGAGCAGAAAAACTCCCGCCAAAAGTACAAGGACTAATCAGGAGCGCTGCTTTTGCACTCACCCTCCAGCAGGGCACCACGGCGGAAAGCCAGGCTCAGCAGCCAGTGCCAGGTAAGACTGGTTACCCCCACGGATGGCATTAACATGCTGAATTCCTTTGCTGTTATTTATTTTTTTTTCAGACTCCTCTGGATGACGGAGCTGCATGTGCCTACCGAACCTGTGCCATACTCCTGGGACAACTGCTCTCCCAATGCATCCAATGAGACTCTCTCTCTGCCTCTCTCATGACTGGAAGTCCACCAGCTGGAGCCCTTACCAAGGCCTAAACCTGCATGCAAGTTTCCTCACCTATATCACTGCTTTTATTCACATCACTGTTTGTTTTGAATACACCCGATTGTGATTTGCACCTGTAAATCTGTCCATTTGTGACATTTAGACAGACACACCCCTTCCATTTTATTTTCCCCAACACAGTCCCTCTCTCCAGACTCAGGTCCCTGTTGTGATGCCATCAGGCCTGTGTATCTCGTCCCCTGTGGACACTCTTGGTTATTGGCTAAGCCTGTCCCCTTGACATTTTCCTTGCTCTGATATTTGGTCATTGCCAGCTGTCACATTAAAAGCAGAGCTGCTGAACACACAGTTAGCAACATATGCCTTGCTTTTGGGAGCAACCTCTGAGCCCTTAGAAAAAAGCTCACATGATCCATAATGTCCAAATTTGTCTGGGGAAGTGGGTGCCATGTACACTCATTGGGAGCTTATAGGCATAATAGGTGATTTCAGAGACATTTGTGATGTAGTTGTTAAACGTTATTATAGCCTTTGATTTATTTGGCAGAGTAATTGCCACCCTTCAAGAGAATAGGCAATGATTCCACTCTCATAATACATTTTGACCTATTGTGTAAAAAGTATAAGTTCAGAGTCCATAATCAGTTTACTTGAGGTTTCAGAAAACAGGAATTTCCCAGGAATTTGCCTGGTTAAAAAAATAAATATATTAAAAGGTTGCTCAAAGGACAACCTTGTTAAGCTCATCTCAGAAAATATAGCCATGAACTAAACCATGTGCTAAGGTCAGATTATATCAAAAGCTAACCATTTGTCCTTGAACATCTTTGAGAGACTTGTTGAAAAATGTTTGCTGTATTACACAGGACAAGCCCCAAAAACCTACTCTCCTATATGATAATTGATTATTGATGAATTGAGGATATGGTCAAGTCATGAATTGAACTAAATCATATACTGCATGTATGAGACATTGTTTAGTTCAGTCAACCAGGATATTCTTACAACAAGATGATGGCTAGAAACAAACTTCAAAATTAACACAGAACACTGCACAGATATAAAATCAGTGTTTTACAGCCAACTCAGTCTCAAGATTTGAACCAGAGTAAAAATGGAACATAAATAGGCTGAAGAGAACCCATGCACAACCCTATAAATATCAAAGAGTCTGACATCCATGGGTCTGACATTTAAACTTATTAACCACAAACAGAAGAAACTCTGTAATTTTTTTTCCCTCTTCAAGAGATACTTCAAAAAATAATCCGTTGTGGGTGCCAATAATTTATTTTAATCAGCCAGCAGGCGGCTTTGGAACAAACACCATAGACCAGCAGTGACACGCCCACTCCATTAGCTATATATTATAGCAGTCAAGCTTGCACATTATATTTACAGAATGAATAAAAACTGTGTGACCATTAGGATTTGCATCCTGCCATGAACTTTGCATCATTGTTTCTAAGTTATAATGTATCTGGGCACATTATTTGTTTGGAGTTCTAGGGGGGATTTTGGGTTTGACTTATTGTCAAACTTATTGAGTATGTCTTATTTTGAGGATTGTGTTTGAACCTTGCACTTTATCTGTCTCTCTCACTTCCATTCAATTTGTGGTTTATTAGATTACATGAATTTGCCAATAATTCCGAGACTGAGTACATATAATTTGTGTATTTTATAGTGTAACATCTTATACTAAGGTGAATCTCCTCCTGGTTTAGCTATTATCTGATTATGCTCTACTAAAGGTAGGCCAGAGACCTTGGCCTGACTCTAGCAAAGTGTGTGTGTGTGTGTGTGTGTGTGTGTGTGTGTGTGTGTGTGTGTGTGTGTGTGTAGAAGTGAGCAGCTGTTAGGATCATTATCAAGTTCACGGTCAACAGCATTTTCAGATACACACAAATTTTCATACATATATTCATACATGCTATTTATCCAAGGTCACTGTGGACTATTTTATATTGATCAGTGATGTAAACATGCAAAAGAATCAAATTCAAATGACAGATAAACCATATGTTTCTGTCACTACTCCTGATATAATAAGTGCATTGGTGATGTCAAGCATTGATGTTGGCTTAGAAATTCTGAGATGCATTCAGTTAATTCCAAGAGTTCAGATGGGCTCGGGGCTGCTTGCATTCTTCCACACCAACCTTGGCGAACTATGTCTACATGGACCTAAATATGCACAGGGATATTGTCATGATGGGACAGCTCAGAGTTCCAGTGAAGGGAAATCTTAATGCTTTAGCATACAACAAAATTCTATACGTTTGTGTCCTTCCAAAAGACTTTGAAAGAACCACATATATCTATGATGGTCAGATGCCCTTATAGTGGATGTATTATCCTGTAGGAGTAATGGATGGTAGTGAAAGCAATAAGTTGCTCTGTAATTCTAGGCCAGCATGTGGAAGTACTGTAGAGACTCAGGCCTCTGGTTGTCAGTCCCCTAATGTAGACCAAGTTTTTAAAAGGCTTTGATGTGCACTCCTAATAGATTACACATGCAAGTAAAGTTCAAAAGCAGTGTCAGAAATTCGGAGCGTCCCCAGATTCCTTTGTGGTTTCTCTCCTTACACTCTCTCCTGCTCTCTTTCTGTCCCCTCTATCTTTCACTTTTCAAAACCAACCGCCTTCCCAAGCAGCCCGCACATTATAATTTCCAGCTCAACTCCCCCCCACTTCCCTATCTCTTGCCATCTCTTTTTGACGAAGCCTCATACAAGGTTGATCGATTGAGAGAGGAAGTGGAGGCGAGCAAGAAACTTCAAGCTCGTGTGTCCTTCACTAAATTAGGCCCCTCTGTCAGTTACTCTGCATTTCATCTCCTACCGATTAGGAGGGAAATAACATGCACCGTTTTCATCGCACTTTCGAAGCCATTTGAAGTCTTCCTCTTACACAACTTGGCTCAATGCAAGAGGCTGAAAAAATGTTCTCCGAAGCAACATTTTTATATATTTACATATCAAATACATGCCTATACATGATGACTTGCCAATTTATTGGGTACATCTTTGTAGTACCTGATGAATCCGGAATCCTGTTTTTTTTTTCCCCCTGTACCATTTGCATTGCTGCTCTGTTTGGTCCCTCCTGACTGTATTCTAAAGCTGATGTTCAGTTGAAAGGTCTAAGCTATAAAATCACATTCAATTCTTGTGATTAGCAAGAGAGAAAAAACATACTGCAGTGGCCACATTTACTCTAGGTGGACACATTCTTTGCTAAGGTGCCTACGATATAGGGGACCTTATGCATATTTACAGTCCCCAGTTGTGTTGCTGGATTTAAACAGAAACCCTTGAGGCATAAAGTGCTTTATGAAGTTGCAGTAATGTGATTGTGTTTAAGAGAGGAAAAGGGCACGTCAAAAATGGTTTATTGCAATACATCAGTTCTTCTTTATCCTTCATTTTAGCCTCTAAGTATCAATAAGCAACAAGGATTCAATTTTTTTTTATATTAGAAATAAAGAATCATGCTTCTCAGTTATGACTTAATCTTGTCTACAATTTAATTTTTTGCTTTCTAATTTCTGTCGTGTGTTACATTTTCGGGTTTCTTTTGTGCTACATTCTATGGTCTCTTGTTTCTAACTGCAGGGTATCAAACAGATTATATCAGGATATCAAACAGATAAAAAGAGATAATATGTATTAATATTATTAATATTTGTTAATGTTAATAAGAGAAACCATTTGTCATTTTACAGCTCACACGTTACAAAGCAATGGCTTTTCATGACATTCAAATGAGCTGCACATAACACATCATCCAATCATATAAACTCATCGTATTATAACATTGTATTATGACTACCATATTCATTTGACCAAATCACTGCAAAATTGTACATTTTCCACCTTCAAAGCATACACATAAACAGTCTACTTTCCTAGGGTTACTTTCCTAACAACGCAACTTACCACAACAACAACAACGTACCTCAACATCTTTTCAATTTCAAAACATTTAAAGTGACATTTTGTTCTAAAATAGAAATATAATCGTCTGGTTGATTTCATTTAAATTTAAAGAGATCACAGAAGATCTGTCATTAATTTACATGAATAGTCTTTTGATAGAGAAGAAGGACAGAAAAAATTGAATAAGAAATCCTAATAGAATTATATAATTTTAAACTGAAACAATACCATAGTACAGACCTTCTAAAGGGTTTTATTGCCCATTCTATCTTACTTCAGATAGACCAGGTGTTCAGTTTATTATATCAAAGCTTATTATTCATTTACTAGTATGAATTATTCATTATGCAGTTAAACGCTCAGGAAAGGTATGCAGTTAAGATAGAAACTAATACAACCATGGACCCATCAGCCAGTCATGGAAATGAACAGATTGGCTGTATGAGAAATTGTCTGTATACTAAAACTGCCACACTGTAATAAATCATTACTCTTTACATTAAAATACTGCAGGTTTTGTAGAAAAAAAAAAAGCAGCTTCAATGATATCACCATAGCAGGGATAAAGATAGAGGAACCCTGTTTGCCTGTATTCTTTCTCTCTGTCTTCATTATTCATATTCTGATTACTACATTACAAATAGGGTGACAAATAATTAAATATTCTGAATCTGACCATATTTATATAACGCAGCACCTTAGGGTGAAGCTCCTCCAAGTTTAGCCATGATCTGATCTACTACATGAGATAAAAGAAAGAAAACATAAAAATTATATGATTTTAATATGTAATTTCTAATTATAACCATATTTTTATTGGTGTGACTGATAATTAGTTAGATCTTACAGGATGAACCTATATTGTATTAAGTTAGCAGCTCAGGTACCATCAACATACAAGTAGCATGGGGCAATTCTAATAGTGTTCAAATGCTTTGTTAGACAGTGAAGTTATCTAGTTTGCTTTACAGAAAAGCTTCTAAAATAAACTGATTCCTTTATTCAAATTGTTGTATAAATTCAAATTCATACTTAATTACGTATAAGTATGTAAATTTTTTTGGCAATACACAAGCTAAAACAATGGTATAACTAAAAAGCAGCTACAATACTGTATGCAATATGAAGAAGATACAGTTACAGCAAACTATTTAAAATACAGTAAACTTAATAATAATTTCAGTTGCCAGATAGGGTCATATGTCCAATTCAGTATATATAATAACTCAGACAGTTGTTATTATGGGCTATTATAGCATCTTTGTGCTAAATAGTGTTCTCTTGTTATCTTCATTTTGTAGATATAGCAGATGCCAAAACAGTGAAACATACTGAGGAAACAAATGCAGACACTAGATATAAGAAAAAACAACAAGATCATCAGCAAAAGCCTTACAATGATACAAACAGAAACCAGAATTTAACAAGGTGTGATGATCAGTGGGACATGACACTTAACATAAAAACATTTTAAGATTATATAATACTGCAAAATGAATCCAAAAACAAAAAGTGATAAAAAATACCTTAAAATGTAAAGTGAAAATTGATTGTTAAATTGAAGTGGATCAACAGTTCATTTTGAATTTACTCCAAAAAAAATAGAACTTGTCAGAAAATCCAGGAATAAAACATTGGACCTAACTTATGTGAAAAGTGCTGAAAAGTCATGATGTGTGAAATAAATAGCTTTTTAGTAAATTATTTCTTATCTACAATCACAAGTCTGTGTTGAACATATAGAACTTTGCATTCAAACACTGAAGTCACACCGTGACAAAATGCCTCTTTCTGAGGCCACAGCACCTGTTTTAACCGATGTGATATTAGTCACATAATGACCTGAATTCTGGCTCGAGAATTCTACCATCCCTATTGAGATAAATGCTAGCAGACTCACAGAATAATGGCATCAGTACTTAATACACAGAAGCAACACTGCAAGCGATTTGAAGCCCCCAGTTCACTGTTGCTCCTTTAGAACACTGTCTATTGATCTTCCCATTTCTCTGTTGAGTCTGACTTCCAATCCAGTGCACCTTGACTTCTTTTCAGTCTCTGTCCCTTCTTCTGATCACAGCAGGACAGCAAAGTTTACACACCAACCTGTCCTTCTCTTTCTCTATGCTTTTTTTTTTTAAGTTCTGCCGGTAATCCTGGTTTTTAAGGAAGTGCTTAAGCAGCTTCTTAAGATGCTTATTATTTCTATTTATTTATTTATTTATTGGTTTTTCGCTCTTATTAAAGCATATCCAGGAAGTGACTTTAAAATGCTTTGGGCTAATCTATTCTGCCATGTGTAATGAGCTCTAGTACTTCTGACAGTCTAGTGCAATAGACACTACACACATATTTCTCTGAGTAAAGATGGTGTGTGTGTGTGTGTGTGTGTGTAGCTGTCAAGTGATTCTTCGTAAAATGACTCCGCTGGCAACATGAATGAGAGCTGGTGAGGTGAGATCACGCTCTTCTCACAAGAGGAATGACAGTGAAAAAGGACAAGAGAGGGCATGGCCTTTCCTTTATCTCTGTATCTACGTGTACAAATTGTCAGGTTATAGGGAAAAGGGGGCTTGATCATGATCCTTTATTGACATTGCTACATTCATGCTTTTTGAGCGATTTAGAAGGTGACCTTTTTCATGTGACCAAATTTCTGACTTAAATAGAAAAAGAAGTGTTTGCCTTTTTAAAGCAGCAGTTTCATTTCAAAATGAGCATACTTGATTTTTCCCACGGTGCTTGAACTCCAGGACTCTGTGTGAATACATTTGGTTTCAGCACGAGCCAAAACCCTCCTGTTACATTTTTTTTTCTTCTCTATTAGCAAAGCAAAGTAGCCAAACAAAAAAGTGCTCATCACTCGTCAGATTTGAGACAGTTAGTCAGTGATGCTGGCATGATCATATCATTTTAGCATGATACTAACCTTAAAGTTGGTTTACTTGCGGAAAAACACTTAATAATAATTGAGCAGTACTACATGGATAAATCATAGATTAAATAATTATATACTAATAAAGATTTTTTGGCTGCATCTAAATAGCATAATCTACCTTAATTAGTGTAAATAATAAAGACACGTTGTGAAGTGACAAACTATTTAGTCCAATATGTTGTTTGGGACATTGATCTTAAAGAGTCTTAACCGGCTTATGTTTCCTTGATGAACATACACACTATATATATATATATATATATATATATATATATATATATATATATATATATATATATATATATATATATATAAGAAATAAGTAATGCTGCTTTCTGAGTAGATTAAATGTGTATATTGTTCTCCTGAGAGTTAGCATAACACCGTAACATAGCAGGCTCAAGTGCAAGCCATCAAATGAACCATAAACAAAGACTTAAACAAGTCAAACCCCTGAATCTGAGTAAACGGATGGCTGTTTCAATACAGTTAATAATGAGCTATTATGGGATACAGGTGCAAACAATTACAGGAAATAAGAATAACTTACAAAGAATAGTCTTAACATTGCCCTCTGGTGGTGTGGTGCTGAATGTTCTGTGGTTGTCATGACCTGTACTTATCAGAACACAAGAGATACACGTTGAGGCGATGACCCACTCTGACCCTGTATCACCAAGTCTGAAAAGATATGAGAAAAAAAAATCCAAATAGTCACTATCAAGCTATCATGAATTTGCTAGCTAAGAAAAAAATACTTGATAACAATGCAAATTCCACAAAATAAACAATTAACGTTTGTTTCCTGGATTCACCCAAAATGAAAGAAAAATCTAGCAAGTAGACTGCTTAAACATTTCCGGTTTATATTACAATTTCGACTCAAAATCGGATTCTCACGATCACTCGCTCTCAGTCTCTTGGTCTTGGCTCCCTGCTGCCATAGTGTAGATGTACTTCTGTCATGCCTAAATTGATATTGCTTGATGTATTCGAGCTGGCATATGACATGTGTAACAATTCCCTTGCCATTCCGTCCCGACATCCCAGATATAACTCTCACTATGGATACTGGAGTTACTCAGGAACTCACATCAACTTACGAATATCATAATCTAATTGTTTTTTCTCTTAATCTGCCATTTTTTGTTTTGGCTTTGGATTATTTCTAACTATTCATCCAAACCTAGTCCTGCCAGTGTAAGACAATGCTAATACTCATCCACTAAAGTTTCATGTTCCACTGTGAGAATAATCAGAGGTTCCTGGTTATACACGATACACTGTAAAATGGACCACTAGCACTTTAGCACTTTAGAGATTAGCCTGAGATGCTTTTAGCAGTTATTATCCTGTAGAGACATCATTCTGAATATATTTCTTGGCAATGGACTTTTAAACACTGCTAACAACCTGCCTGACTACTGTACAGTTCAGACAACTGACTATGGTCAATGTTCCACGTAGCTCTTACAGCAGTACAGCGTGAAGTTTAGTAAGCTAGTGGAGTATCTTGTGTAAAGCATGTGTTAAGTGCAAAAGTAAATATATTTTCACATGAATTAATCAAGTTAGTCTTTTCCACTGCATTAGGTAATCCAGTACATTTCACCAAACTCATCTCATAGGATAAATGTCCCTCTGGCAACAATTTTACTGAAGTGGAATTATGTGCTCCGGGGACATTCTTGCAGCATCTCTCTCTCTCTCTCTCTCTCTCTCTCTCTTTCTTGCTCTCTCTCTCACTCTCTTTTCTCGGTCTCTTCTCTCTCCATATATCCATCCATCCACTTAAGCCTGAAAATATTGTATATTTTTTTATATATTACATTTTATATAATATATATTACATATTTTATTTATATACTATAATTTTGCACCAAATCTAAACAATATGTTAGAAAAAAAAAATAAAAGATTAAGTGCTATGTGATTCATACTTCTTAGTGTAGGCAAACAAGGATATTTCTGATGTGTTACCTAAGAAGATTCTTTTTATTATAATAATGCCATTCTATTCTCTTTCAAGTTTTTTTTTGTATATATATATATATATTTTTTGATTTCACATAGGAACCTCAGAACCCAAATATCTTCCATGATCCAAAACTTTATTCTATGAATTACCAAATGATTTCTTGTTTTGTTTTGCTGTTTTTATTTTCTCTTTTATTTCGTGGTATTTTTTCTGCAGTATTAAAAGGATCATTAGCTGGATTTTTGTCAGTGTGGCTGGATTCTGTCACAGCCATCTGGTGCACTTATTTACAGACTGAATACATTTTAAAGTGCTAGAACCCTGAATACTGAACTGCTGCCTACTAATCTAGTGTAGATTTATCATGTCAGTCTCCTTCGTCCTCTTACTTTTATTTTTTATTCTTGATCACTTGGTTGTGTCTGATGTGAATCATAAACACATTTTTGCATTTCATTTTTCTTTTCTTTTCCCTGGCCCACTGTAGAAACATGTAAGAGCTTTTTATGTTTTATGTGCGAATGCAGATGCATCATGAACAATTTATGTGATTGCAAACTAAATTGGATGGACTTACACGTACAATTTTCCTAAAGCTATCCATCAACTTGATCGAAGTGTGATGTTCATTGCATGAGAAAAACACTCTTAGCTAGTGAGGGTTTAGACATCTTTAGGCAGACTGTATTTATTGAAAAGTACAAGCTGAGTAAAAAGCCTAAAGATAAAACATTCCAATATCATTTTGCTGACATATGTTTTGACTGAATTCTGGTCAAAGCTTGACAACAGCTTTTCATCATCATTTTCCAGAATTTTAGAGTACAACATTTGTAAGCTATATATATATATAAAATATTCTTAGTTATTCTCAGAGGTCATAGTATAGTCTCTATTCTGGGACCTCTACAATGCCTTTGAATTAAATTTATTCCTTGGTTCCCTCAAAATACTTCTTGTATCCACAGAAAAGCCTGTGGCACTGAGTGGGAGAAAGTCACCAACAAACAGTTCAGCTTTGTTTCTCCAGGGAAGTCAAATACCAGGAATCACAGTCAATTTGGGATGGCTCAGTAAAAAGCCTGGCCTCCATCTGCTCCCTTGTATCTTGATAACGAGGCCTGAACCTGAACAAAAATTGCTTTGTCATTCAGGTAAATGAAACAATAAATTCAGTGTAGGTGAGAAGGCCTGGCCAGACAGAAGCAGACAACAAATCTGAGCCAAAGAAAAAAAAAATCTATTTTCACCCTTTTATTGAAAGAGCTCTTTTATTTTCTTTTTGCTTTCTCTCCATTCATCAGTAATCGCCTTATCATAATCTTATTCCCGTGCCTCGGACGCTGCTTTCAAAGTCAGTGGATGGAAATCAAATAAAAAAGGACAGGGATGTTAGAAAATCAAGAAAGCAAACCACAAGAAAGTCTTCAGAAATAAATTAGCAAAACAACCCCTGTGTCACCTGTGTAGGTCAATGTGGGGAGAGAGAGAGAGAGAGAGAGAGAGAGAGAGAGAGAGAGAGAGAGAGAGAGAGAGAGAGAGAGAGACAGACACTTAGACAGAGACAGAGACAGAGAGAGAGACAGAGAGACAGAGGGACAGATACATAGACAGAGACAGAGAGAGAGAGAGAGAGAGAGAGAGAGAGAGACAGAGAGAGAGACAGAGAGACAGAGGGACAGATACATAGACAGAGACAGAGACAGAGACAGAGAGACTGACAGAGATGTGCGTACTGTATAGTGTAATCTTTTAACATTTTGTTTGCCATCTGAAGTAAAAAAGGTCTTAATCCCTATTTTCTTGCACATCTTTCTTCTTGAAAGATACCTTCTATGATCAGTCAGACTTAGGTATGTCAACACAGAAAATAGAACAAAAAAACAATTTTTTAGTTTTGCTGTGTGAAACAAGAGAGAGCATCAATTCAGGGCAATGACTGTGAGTGAGTTATTATACTTCACTGAATAAAAGCATGTACTCCAATGATGTATTCCATGTGATTGAAGAAAAGGTTTCATTTATTTATTTATTTGTTATTATTGCTATTTTTTTTTAGCTAATTGGAAAATACAGAAGAATATATAATTAGACCCCCTCATTAAATCTGGCTCTTTCTATCTTCTAAATAATCTTTTTTGGCTAGTTATGGTTTTGTGGTTTTCTTCAGCTTGACCTAAACACAAACATGGATACACCTACACCACACTGATCATTATTCCCTTGCTGTAAATTCACAAATCATGCATTAGGAAAAGAGCAGCCTATTACATAATCATCTCTAAGTGTTGTTTGTACATGTGAAACTAATTCATAAAGCATGATCATTGTAAAGAAATAATAATAATAATAATAATAATAATAATAATAATAATAATAATAATAATAATAATACAGCAGTTTGTTAGTTGACTCTTTATCAGTAGGTTTCGAGCACTGTGTGTAACTGTGTGATGTGAAAGAGTTTGACTTGGACAGGGAGCATCTGTAAGGTGTGTAGAGGAACCTCTCTCTGCCCTCTTCCTGCCAAACCCCACAACACACTCTTCCCTAATAGTTTGAGACAGCTGACGCGAGGGGTGGAAAGTCCATTAGCATGTGATTAGTGGACTGTCTGAGAGTGTATGTGTGTGTGTGTGTGTGTGTGTGTGTGTGTGTGTGGTGTGTGTGCAGTCAGCAGGCTTTGCAGTGAGGCCTAAGTGCTGCCAGCAACTGTCCTTTCAGAGAAATTGCTAAACACACACACATACACACAAACACACACACACACACACACACACACACACACACACACACACACACAGAGTCTTATATTGTCAAATATACTGTATACTGTATAAGGATAAGAACAAAGCCAAGAAAGAGGACATTTAGCCTCGTTTATACTGGTACTGGTACTGGTATACTTATACTCGTATATAACTGTTTAGACAGAATCTGGTACATTATATATTTGCATATTACAGCATTTGGCAGATAACCTTATACATTGAGACTATATATGATGTTCGGTGCCAAAAAAAACAAAAAAAAAAACATAAAAACTCTGGCTCAGATAGCAGTTTTGTGTAAAAAATGTTTGTAATGCTGGATTTATTTATATTCACATCAATACAATGACAATGATTTCCTTCTATTGACAAACTCCTTCAACAGCAAAGCTCACAGAGAGATAAAAACAACAGCTAAACAGTGAGATAACTCTGCCTAAATAACCATAAGCTAAATCTTCCAGTAATACAAGTCAGCTACTGCAGCTTGTTGGCTATAATAAACAATGAATAATCCTTCCTCCTTTTACAGGGTGCCAGTTCTTTCATCCTAAATGAATGGCTAGTCTTATTTGTTATAATATGTGGATTAGTTCTGGATTGCATTGCCATCTACCTTGCATCCAGATCAGTAACACAAATCTGTGATCAATAATGAACAGTGGAACATTTGTAAAGTGTCTATAGAATAATAATAGTTAGGGATTTATTATTATTAATATTAACAATGAATAAGGTTTTCTTTCAATTTTCTCTACAATAAATTCTCTCAAAATTTTCTCTAAGACAAGGGTTAGAGTAAACAATATGACAGTCAGGGATAGAGACACAAATAGAATAGTCAGCAAAGCCTGACAAAGACACTGAGATTTACAGAACATCTATTTATATGGTAGAAACAGGAAGTAAATCTATATGTGAACTCTGCTGGCGTTCAAAAGATGGTGATCTCTTTTGGCAGTGACAAATAATAAGTAACTTTATCATGATTATCATATACAATCGTCTTCTGCAAGGAATTTATATCCATACACATATTGAAAACTTCTCTCAGACTCTTATATGTCCTTCAGCTAGTCCCTCTGGGAGAAACCCTTCCTGGATTTATTAAGAACTTTACATCTTTGTGCTTCCCTGTGGAGAGGGTTTCAAGTAGGAGGAACCTAACCCTTAACTATTATTTAAGGAAAACATGTTATATAACTAAAAAAGAGTCAATATAACATGTCTCGTATTGAACAACAGAAATTTGATCTAAATTACATATAGATTGATTATCACAGAAATTACAGGATATGATTCGAACATATTTTACATTCATGCATTACAATTTTTGCTCATATTCGTCTTCACACGACTTGACCATTTGTGCTATACATAATCCACTATGTTCACTCCCTGAGTGAGCACCATGGTGAACATTAATGCTTTTCTTTTTTCGGTACAGCTGGAGAATAGCAAAGCAGAAAATATAGCAATATCCTCAAGAGAATATCTCCTATTCTGTCTCTGGAGATATGGCACACAGTCAGTGTCATCTGTGACACACACTTTTAAACACTTACACACTCCAGTTCTCTCCATTCTCCATGCACTATGAGACCACTGGGAAATAATGGCAGACATGTCTCAGCTCTTTACAGTAGACTTACCCATGTTCACCCCTGAGGCCACAGGGCCACAGTTAGCAGGAAGGATCTTATTAATAGCCACAGCTGTTAACCCTTCATTTAATTTAATTCTGTACATCCATTTATAACAAGGTGCTCTCTGATTAGACTTTTATGATGCTCTTGCCTTCTTCTCAATTGTCCTTGGCACTGTTATGAATATTGAATGTAAGTGGTGGAAGAGAAATTGTTTGAGAATATTAAATCAATATTATTTTATATAATGACTTTAATGGAAGTTTGATGTAGGTGTTAAAGTCTACGCACACTCCCCTCTTCTACCAGCTCTTCTCATCTAAAAAATCGTCCAAATGCCTTGAGACCCAACCTGGAGGTTCAGGATAAAACCCACAGAGATGTTTTTCGTCAGCCTTCTTGCCTGGAGGAAGCTGCCAGGTGCTGTGTTTGCATAGCGCCTGTGGCCTCCTGGGGAAAAAAGACTGATGCGGATCACGACCATCCATCAAAACCTGAAAAAGCCCGGCATTAACTTTTAACAAATGCCTCTGCCAGGAAAAGCCAACGACTCAGCACTGGGTCCGACCCAGCTCTCTTTATCAGCAATATCCTTCTCCACCCATCACCCAAAGAACACAGACTCTCTCTGTTTATTTATTAGTCTGCGTCTTGCTGTTACTTAGATACATTTCTCTTTCTCCATGAGACACTCCCAATTATTCAAGCTTTAGAGACTTCAGCAGTAACTTGCAGGGAATTGAAAAGGTAAAAGGTGACAGCAGCTGTTCTTGGGAAAAGTGAAGCAATATTATACCAAGAATCTCTTCATTTTAATAATACACTCTAACAAGCTGTGTGACCTGAGTGTTCTCCGTCTTCCTAGCAACCTTCATCTTCCTCTTGCAACTGCTTTACCGGTACCTATGTTTAGCATCGTAACCTTTTCCATGCTGGTGTGTTTCGAGGCAACCAGACCCCCCAACCTTCCACCCACACTCCTCTGTTCGATGGCCATCAGAGGCTCTCATCCTTGCCATCATGCTCCATGTGAAAGAGTGCTCATAATTATGGCTGCTCTTCTCTGAGTGCCACTATTGTTGAGTTCACATTCCTCTCTATTTCTGCCACATGACTGGATCAGGTTGAGATTAGAGGAAACACAGGACGGCAATGTTTTTTTGCTACCCAGGCTGTGTTGCTCTCTAAAACTCATTAGCCTCAAATGTACAGAAGTGGTTTCTTCATTTTTTTTTCCCTTTCTAATCCTTACTAATGAAAAAAAAACTAGAAAGTGCTCCTGGCAACAGGCATCTTAGCTGCCTGGTGAAGTATTGATTTCCTCCTGTTGTTAATCAAGGGTCTTGATTAGCAAATTAATTAGTTGACTTATCTGATAACTTGTGTTTGGCTTAATTAAAAAAATAGGACTGACATTTAGCTTGTCATTGCTTCGGTACAAGTTGAAAACTATTTACATTGTGTTTACTAGTATTATAATGAGAGCATTCACATATATATATATATATATATATATATATATATATATGTGTGTGTGTGTGTGTGTGTATGTGTATATATATATATATATATATATGTAGATATATATATATATATATATATATATATATATATATAAAATCTGAATTCCAAATAAATGATATTAAGGAAATAATTTTCAATGAGAAAACATGTTTAGCAGTTAAATACATTTATTTAGACTTATTTATACTTATGTAATGACATTATTGATGTCAGATCTAATCTGGCACTTAAGCATTATCATCTGCAACATAATATATCAATATCATAAAATCATTTTTGACTCATGCATCAAATTGAATTAAACACTTGAAAACCATCAATGACAAAAATAACAGCTCTTTCCTCCCATAGTGTAAATGCAATGACCATTAGAACAATTTCTCAAGCAGACTCTCACATGATTCGAGAAGAGAATATCACTGGAGAATAAGTCATTTTCAGGTATTTATTATTTGGACATATCTCGACATGTAAAACACAGATACAGTCTGACTCATAGGCTTTATTTCAAATGTACAATCAAAAGTTAAAAATTTTAAAGTTAAAAATGTAATGGTGAGGAAAAACCTCCCTAAAATGATGAAGAAGAAACTTTGAGGGAAACCAGGTTCAAAACTAAACCCATATTTAGCCTTATCTGGGTGTGATTAGACATTGTGATTATAAATACATTTATTTTGCTAATTGTATAAACTCAAGTGCAATTGTGTAACTGTCACAACCGGGGGCTGGATGGAGACAGACCCGTAGGCAGGATAGCTTCGAATGAAAGGGGGTTTAATAAATAATGAAGACAGGTACAAAAACATGACGAGAACTGAAATAAAACAGATGACGACACTTAACATAGACTAGACATGACACCGCGTATAACGCAACTAATGATTCCGCGCTGCCTTCAGCAACGCGGCTCACTTAAATACTATACAGATAATGACAACATTAGGAACAGGTGATGAAACAGGGAGGAGCAGACGAAGGCGGGGCAGACACGTGACAACAACAATAGCACATGGCCAAAAGTCCGGGCTGAATCATGACAGTAACTGTAAATACTGATATATCATTTGCATGTCTGTTTTCAAGAATATAGCAAAACATATAGTAAGTACACTGTACTGTATGTATACAAAAATTATAGCAACTTTGCCATCTACTGTAGCTAGCATCCAGATCAGTAGAAAGTACAAAAGTGATCAATAAGGAAACCACTACAGTATGGATTCACCAGTTGCTTATCCTTGTGTGCTATGGTATGTAATTGCAAGTTCTTGGTGGACAATAAATGATGTTCTAGCTAGTCCAAGGAATTTTGTGACATGTTAAGCTTGATAGCATATTCATGATTGGAGAATCTACCTACCTACATTTACATTATTTAGCAGATGCCCTTATCCAGAGCAACTTACATTATCCCAGTGTTTTATACAACTGAGGGTTAAGGGCCTTGCTCAGGGGCCCAACAGTGCCATTTTGGTGGACCTGGGATCAAACTCACTTTCTTCTGATTAGTAGCCCAACACCTTAACCATTAGGCTACCACACACCCAACCTACCTCTTCTTCTGCCTCAGCTACCAGTGTAATACCAGCTGCCATTGCCTTTCTGTGTTATTGAAGGCTATGCTGACTAAGGGATAAATGCTCTGAATAGCACCTTGAGGGACGTGGCAAACAGGAGATTTAACATGATGAAGGCAGAACAATTGTGCTCTAGTGGACCCAAGACATAAAGACAGGTCAGTATTTATTAACCACCACATGCAGGACTATTATTAATCAAATTATTGATTCACATTTAGCAGACTCGGTTACACATTTTTCAACCTAGCTAGGCTTATAGGTTTATGACACAACAAAATGAAACCTGTTATTTTTCACTAAGCAGTGAAGTTAAAATAATTATTAATTTTCAACATGCCTTGGGTATATATACTCTACATTAGCACTTTAAGCATGTCACAAGCTCTGACACCTTGCAACAGTCAAACATACTGTAACTCTGACATGAGTGGTTGGAAAGATAGAATGATGGAAAAAATATACGTTTAAATTTCAGAAAACCACAGTTCTATTGATTTCTTGGTGGATTATCTGAAGAAATCCCGTAAGAGTGTCAATGAGAGTCCAGCCCTGCAAGCATTAATAGTGCAGTTCACGTACAAACACATGTTTCAGAGCCAACAGCTGATCAATGAGTTCTGAAGACTGAAGATCAACTAGATCCATACAGTAAGTTCTGAAGATCAACTAGAGCCATATTTTCATCACTGGTTATAGGTGTCACATGCACTAGTTTCTGTTCAGTTTCCCTCTTTTTTTTTTTTTTTTTTTTTTTTTTTTTTTGGATTGCTGCTTTTTCTTAAATAAAATTTTAATTTAGTGGTAAAATGATTATGGATGAACATTTGTGAACACTGTGCAGCAACATACTATGATTTTATTTCTTGATATTTTCATTCATTCATTCATTCATTCATTCATTCATTCATTTTCTACCGCTTATCCGAACTACCTGGGGTCACGGGGAGCCTGTGCCTATCTCAGTCGTCATTGGGCATCAAGGCAGGATACACCCTGGACGGAGTGCCAACCCATCACAGGGCACACACAAACACTCTCATTCACTCACACAATCACACACTATGGACAATTTTCCAGAGATGCCAATCAACCTACCATGCATGTCTTTGGACCGGGGGAGGAAACTGGAGTACCCGGAGGAAACCCCCAAGGCACGGGGAGAACATGCAAACTCCTCACCCTGGAGGTGTGAGGTGAATGTGTTAAACACTAAGCCACCGTGCCCCCCTCTTGATATTTTTTATTTTTATTTTTTTTTTACTTGCATTGAGTATTGTCTTTTTTATTTTAGAAACCATTCAAAAGTTTCTTCTCCCTAATTTCTCTCCCCAATTTCACCTACTAAATGCTACCCACCAGCTAGCACTCCTCTATGTTATTAAAGCTACTGTACCAATAAGGCAAGCTGAATGCTAACACGTGCTTTCTCCAAGATATGTGAATTGATTTATCTTTTCAAACTACTGCTCATGCTTATTCTACCACCCAGAGAGCATGGTTACTTTTAATTTTCTTTTCTCATGGCCACATTTGACATTGTCTGGATTTGAAATCATATTTTGAATTTGGTCTAATCCAGTTAGAATTAGCAAAATACATGTGAATCATGAACTCATGAATTAGTATTTTAACATTATTAGTGCAGGTGCAGTAAGATTCAGAACTGAAAAAGTGTGTGGAAGATGACAATAAATTAAAATTCAATCAATGCTTCAATGTACTGAAAGCCACATGTAAAGATCATCCATTTAACTAATCTACTGCTATTTGAATTCATCTGTTCTAGCAGAGCAGTAAAACACATGGGAAAAGGACAAAGAGTTGACATTTTCACACTAGCAAAAATAGACAATGTAAAAATAGGTGGTGGGTTTTTCATTATGTTACATTATCATAAGAAATGCAGTAATACTCACTGGTGACATTTCCACAACTGAGAGTTGTTTGCATCTTTGACTTCCATTTATTTTATTATTCTTTTCTGTCTTTTTCTAAAGCACACCTGCAGCTTTAGAAAGTGGAGAATCAGGCGGCTCTGGATGTCTCCATAGTATGACAATAGATAGCCAGTAATCTATACTGTATGAACAAAGGAGAGTGGAGTATCAATAGTCCTACATTTAACTGGATATTCACTAACTTAAACTTTAAATGTATAGTTTTCTTGACCAATGCCTAGTGCTTCGAGTTACTGATTACATGTGAGGTAACTCCTATGTACTATCTAGGCAAATGCACACTGATATCTAGACTAAAAACCCATACACCAATACAACCAAAACAGTTTACAGGGATGTCTTCCTCAATACTTTCTCTCCTAGTGTTATATAAATAATAATCATTCCATGTATTTTTTTAATAGAAATAATTTTCTCAGCTATCCTCCAGCCACACCACAGTCTATTTAATCCACATCTGCTTTTTTTTTTTTTAATTCAGATTTCTTTAGTGCACCAGGAAGCAGAGAGAAATAGAGTTTGTGTGGGAGGGGGAGCCATGCTCATAAAGCAATACGAAAAAATCGACATTACTTGGTATGCATGGAGTGGGTCGAGCTATCGTGTTATAAATTGGCATGTGGCAGTGAGCCAGGACTAAAGTGCATTAGTCAAACTGCTTGCATATGTAATAAAATACAGAAGAGAGAAAAAGGGGAAGAAAGGGAGGGAGCAAAAGCAACGGGGAGAAATCAGCTCTTAGTAGATTGAGATCATAAGACGGCTACCTGCTGTACGATATATTTGAAAGGCAAACTCTGGTTTAATCCAGTCAGTGAGATCCTATCACTGAACCAACTTAGCAAGCCTAAATTAGATGACATTCATTTTGACAAATAATTTCTTCTCAACCTGTCCATAAGGAGCAGGGAGAGGGGCCAAACAAACTAAATTTGGTGTCAAGTAAGTTACACTGTAAGGAAAAGTAATAGAAGAGCTCAAACTTTTTGATAAAGATAAAGGAGTCCATAGAGGGGATTGTGTCTGCAAGGGGAGATTGCGAGGGCAGTTTAGTTTAGTTGTGGGCAGCGGTGAGCTAAGGCAGGAGTGAGATAAGCTCCTGAAATAATGAAACATTAAAAAGCTACTTTAATCACACAGTCTGACGTGATACAGTGCCCTCCTTTTTGGCACCATTCAAAAAATTTGCAAAATTATAGAAAAAAAACCATATAAATACCCAATAATTCAAATTTCCCACTCACTAGGAGAGATTATTTTTTGTTATTCTTTAAAAGTACTTAATTAAATAATATTGTTTTATAGACAGATACACAGATAGCTTATATATTGGATGTTAGTCTTCAGGAACTCTTTTTTTAGGTTCTCTTAAATATTGCTTTGTCATCTATAGTTGCTGACATTCACAAATCAAGTACTGGATCAAAACACATAAGCAGTGTTAAGATACAATTAAGCTGCATTGGGTCTCAAATGGGATGACCGAACGCTAAGGGAATACTGACGATGCTTCCAGTCCTTGACACTTTTCACAGCTGATCAAGGACTCCTGTCACAAGTGGATGCTGGCAGAGGAGTGGGACGTCAAGAGAATTCTTTATCTGGCATCCCTGATGGAAGTGATCCAGCTTGCAGTAGATCACTTGGTGCTGTCAAGCAGCACTTCCTGCTTTCTCTTTCCTTTCCTTCTGCCTCTCCAGCTCCAGTTCCCTAGAATTGTGGCGCAAGTGTCTCAAAACAAGCACCCCAGTCTCCTTGGTTTCCTTCTAATTCCCTGCCTTCTTTCCTGATTTTTCCCTCTGTCCCCACATGCCATATTGTTTCATCTTCTGCCAAAAGCATAAACTAGAGGCGGTGGTTTTCACCTACCTCACCCATTCACAAATGTTTGGAATAAATTGGCCAGGGTTTCAGACATTAGGATGATAAATGTTTGTGGATGGGTCCTGCAGTATTGAGGCACAGTGTGAAATCAGTGTTGGCTGTGAAGGTGATGCTTAGTCTCAACATCAGTTCTGCATAAGGAAGACACAGGGTCTCTAGGGGGTTCCCTGTGAATCCCCTTGGGGATTGAATCTAAGAGCAGTCATAGGAAACCCTGAAGCATTCTTTTAACCAAGTGAAAGTAATTGATGGTCAGCAAATTCAGTCCAATACTGTGCCATCCCACCCGTATTTTTTATTTATTTATGAAAGATTATATTCAGTGATGGCAGACACTACTAAGGAAGAAACAACAAATTACTACCAAAGAGCCCCAGGGAAATGCTTATCCATGCAGCTTTTCAGGTCTATAACTGTGCATGTAGTGTAAGATAAAACAATGAACCAACTCAACTTGTTTGGTATCTATTGGCCAAGCATTCACAGCCTTGTTTGTATGGACTATGTTATTCCACTAATTTAGTTTAGTCTGATTTAAAGTGTAATCCAACCATAGGAATTGTAATGATTTAAAATTAATTTACTGCATTGATTCCATTTTCTTTATATTGAACTGTTTGTTACATGCTATCTGGCATTAACAGAGGTTACAGCTCTTAGGAATAACCTGTAATCTCCTCTCAATAAAGACCTCCCTACCGATGGTATCCTGTAAGTCTGTAACCTAGTAAACCAATGTATTAATTGATAGAGAATTCAAGGCACTTTTGTACTGTATGTTGCTCTGGATGAGTGCATCTGCCAAATGCTATAAATGTAAATTTGTAGATTATCCTGTATTGCTTGCTGTATGTTAGATTGACAAACAGGTGATGACAAGGAGGGCTCTGTTCTCTAAAGATACTGCAAGGTTTCCTTTGCAGTCACCTGGTGCAAATGCAGTCTATGCAAAGGAACTTCGTCCCAATGATATGATTAGTCATTTTCACCAGTCAGTGTAGGTCTCTCTGGTTGGAAAGTAGTGCAGTTAGCAGACCACACCAGTGCTGCATTAAATGTTTTGCATCCCTTACCTTATTTTGGTGTGAAGTTGTGTGTAAACAGCTAGAAGTGTTCAGGATGAAAGTAGAGGTGTACAGTCTTCAATCCTCACATTCTGCAGTTAATGAGTCTATAATTCATGAGCAAAGTGGGGTTCACTGGCAAAGCCTGCAGTGTTGTTTAACCAGTTTATAGTTCTATTGTGGCCATTATCAGTGTTACTAAGTACTTCATGATTATTTGTGTCAGTGTGGGAAATATTTCCATCCAACAAGGCCTCTTTCCAGTGTGAAGGGATTTAGCAAGAATAAGAACCTAGATCTTGTTTGTATCACTCAGCTTGCAGCCTAGAATGTATCCTGCAGCAAAAAATAATGGAAAGCCAGAAGCCTTCCTTCTTCCTGAGTCCTCTTTCATACCCATACACACCAGGATTTATACAGAGTTTAACTGCTTTGTGTAGTTGTCAAGATTCAAAATAATTTTCATAACAAGCTCTTATGACAATGAAGTGTTGCTAGAAAGTCAATGAACAAGCACATAAACTTGAACTTAAAGCATCATTAAAACTACAATTAGCATCAGCTGTTGTGGTGAGGGTGAGAACAAAGCCACCAGCCACATGTTTGTTCATAGATATAGCTTTCAACAATGATGAACATACTTCCAAATTAACACAGAGATGGAACAAAATACAAACTCAATATTGTGCAATGGACATTTCAATCTTAGTCCATGGATCTTAACCGAGCTTACCAACTGGGGTCTACATTAAAGAGAATATCCATATGGTCAGCACTAAGAATATAAAAGAGAGTGAAATGGATGTGTGAAAGAAAAGAAATTCTTCATTTTAGCACAAAAGTGTTTAAAAAAACAGCCAGCCAGACTCCCATTGCTTTCCACAATTTTCCTTCCCCAAAACAGAATCGTTAATCCCTGTGAGTTTAGTGTTGTCAGGATCCCGCCTGGATATTTTTACCTGTTGGAACGTTAGGGGACTTTCCGGCAGTTTGTGTCTTGTGCTGTGTGTTTTTGTTTAGTCTCGTGTTCACGTGTTTCCCCCGCCCTAGTCTTAATTCCTTCAGACCTCAGCACAATTCCTTCAGCACAAATGTTCCTTATGTCTACCATAATTGTCTTCTCTTTTTATTCCCGCCTAGTCATGGTTGTCTTTGTGCTCGCTGTTTTATGTCTCTGTCTTGTTTTTTGAGTTTCGTTTTTTTTTCTTACCCCGCAGTGCTCTCCAGTTTGTGTTATGTTTTATGTAATAAATCATGATTTTAGCTATCCTGTGTTTGGGTCTGGGTTTTTATCTATAGTTGTATACTGAACATCTAAAATAGACGCATAATGGATATTATATTAAACTAGAATGTTCTTTGTATGTCATATGAAAGTAACAGGATGTAGTAACCTAGTGGTTAAGGTGTTGGTTTACTGATTGAAAGGTTATGAGTTTGATTCCCAGGTCCACCATTGTGTCACTTCTTGGACCCTAAGCAAGGCTCTTAACCCTCAATTGCTCAGCTGTATGAACTGAATTAAAAATGTAAGTCACTCTGGATAAGGGTCTCTGCTAAATGCTTTAAATGTAATGGCCACCATGATAATTGTTGAGAATTGGGTTTAGTGCAAACGCAGGTCTATGCTGGCCTGCTGTGGCCGCCTTTTATATCCCTACTTCTGTGCAAAACCTTATTGTGGATAAACAATCTAGCTATTTATTTCTCCCCGCAATCACAATTACAAAATCACAGATGTCCCATTCTGTTGAGCCCACAGAAAAATATCATTTCTTGTTGATGATTTCACGTCCATTGTCCGGATTTGGCCTGCATTATTAAAGAAACCTCGCATTTCACAAATTCTTTAAAGATGTAAAAAAACTTGCACAACACCCCTATTTTCTATCGACATCAAAAGCCTCTATGCAGGCTGCCCTAATGAAGATGGATCAAGAGGTCAGGAACATGTTCTCACTGCACAAGTGAAAAAGAGTGAAATGATCTCAAAACTTTCCGAGCTGCTTCAACTGAATAATAACATGACAGTGAACTAAAAATGAAAATTTCAATTCTAAACACCTTAAACAGATTAAGAAAATGTATCGACAATCGCAAACACTAACCGTTTTGATTAGCAACAAGTTTTACCTCCTACAAAATCAGAAGCATTTTGCCTTCACAGTGATACAGCTAATGAAGAACATTTGTCTGAGAGTTCCTGCTTTTCTTGAAACATTGTGAGCTTTTCCTTTATTTCTAATGCATACTACTCATGTGGTTAAATAAAGCTATAGCTAGATATTTCAACCGAAGAAAGCACCTTCCTTGACAATGTTACTGTGCACTTTGACACAGCATGTGCAGCAGTTTGAAAAGATGAAGGTTTCACATGTCACAGAGGAAGTCTTCATCTTCTCTGTTTTGGTAGCGGTTGTAAGATAGACGAGAGCTGACTGATGGGTGAGATTGACTGGTGATCAATCTGGGGTGAAAAATGGGGAATATTTCTAGCAGAAAACACATACTCAAATATTTAGATCTAGTATATATTCTATTTCTTTTTCTTTTTTTTTAGTTCTATTTTTTTGGTAATGAAACCGTAAAGTAAATCGTTTTTTTTTAATTCAGAGTACAATAAAGAAAGCAAGGACATTTTACATTCAAGTATCTATCTTCTCTCTATATACAATGTAGTGCTTAGTAAAAAATTCACTACAATCATTAATTGCATATCTATGAATTTACTTAAAGGGTAGTTTATCAAAACCTGCTAAAATGATATTTCTACTTAATAAACAGGCAACAGACAGTGTATGGGCTCCTACTGCTTTCAATGAAATGGCTTCTTTTGATTCATTTGAGTTGTAACAGGACTCATAGGGTATATCCTTATGTATTCTCTATTCAATCTGTATATTTGCTGGTCTGTCTACTGCACCGCCGCACTGATACACTGTGAAAAGTAGAGTATGTTTGGCCTCCTCCAGACAAAAATCACACCATTTTAGTCACAGACTCAGCATGAGGAGAGACTTTTTTTTTATTTCAATGTTTCTTAATGTTTGGAGAAGATCATGAGCTGCTGTGCTCTGTTCATGAGTTTGGTATCCAGTTGTGATCAAGTAGACAAAATCCAATCTGCTCAACTTGCCAAAGAACACAGTCAGTGCCAAATAAAAGTCTTGTAGGAATAAAGAAAGCCACAAAAATAGTCATATGAATAAGGATTGGATTCCCAGAGAAAGGCTGCTGGGCCTTTGTAGCTCAGCAGTTTTCTACACACACTGGTGGAAAAACTTGAACCACTAATATGTATGTATATCAGATTATGTTTCGTACAATGCATTATGTATAGATTAGAGATGTAGTGCGCTGTACATCAACCATGTGTGTGGTGTGTTGCATTATGTACAGATACATTGCTCAAAACAGATAAACTGCTGAGATGCTGAAATTCCAAAGTTTAAAATTAAATCAAATAAATTGTTGGCAGAAGGTTACATTATGTCTGTTTGAGAAATACTTGCTGAAATCTCATGTAAAATAAGATTATATCTGCATTGCTAATGGCGAATATTTGTATACATTATTCAGTCTATTGTCGTTCTTTCTATATTGATTTATACTCTGGAATGGCAAATAAAAGCACACAATTAAACAAAAACTAACTTTCAAGCACGACAGCAATAAAAGGAAAAACTTGAAATAACAGCAGTGGACTTAAGAAAATAGAACAAAAGTGAGAAGATCCGAATGAATAAATTCACAGTCATAATTATTACACTGTTATGGCAATTTATGGACAAATGTGGACAAATTAACAGGATAAACTGGAGGCACTGATAAACTGTATAGACATTTTAGATATAGCAATTTATAGAATCGATATCTTTGGGGGGTAAGAGCACACCAGATGATCACCGGGAAACCATACAGATTATGAAAGAAACTGTTCTGTGGACTGAAAGGAAGTAGAACCGTGGTTACATGCGTAACTAATTTTGCAATAGCCACCTCATCTCGGTCTCTGGATTTGGTCCAAGTTTTCAACAGGGTTCAAATCCAGAGACTGAGATGGCCTTTGTAAAATTGCATACTGTGCGAACATTTCACACTCCACTATATTATTAAGCTTGTGCAGTTAGACACTTTATTCAATTTGTACAAGACTTTCGTTCCCTCCAGTGGATTGTAAGCTTGTAATGTTTACATAAAAATGAGCTCCTTTTTTGTATTCACCGCCTTTTTTTTTTTTTGTTCACTTTTTCACCTGCCACTCAAGTCCACGGTACCTAGCAAACATCATCCTAGCATACAAATTCAGGTTTGACCATTTTGACATGAGAAATTAGTGCAATTAGAGACTGGAATAAAAATATATCTCACATGGACACAGGAGGAAACAAAGAACAAACAGATTATACTCTAATTTTTGCCTGTCTTTTGTGAACTAATCAAGAAACCTATTGTGCTTCCAGTAATAATTACTTTTGCAAACAGCAAGACCTAAATAACTTCCTTAAAATGATGATGAGCAAATATCAAAACATGATTAGTTTGTCACCATGTGAAATTAAGTGGCTTTATGGGTTCATGGATTACAAAGCCTGAAGGCACAGTCATTTTATTTACACTAATATGACTATAATACATAATGATGGCTGAAGTTAAGTGCATGTTAGCCGTGTTCAGTTTTGAGAGGAAATCATTGTAGCCATATCATTTTAAATACTAAATAGTCAATAGTCATAATGGTGATCAGTGTCTTGTTTTTGATCGTATAATGATGGCAGAGATGTATTTCTCAATATATTTCAAATAACAAAAGGAAACGCATGACTGATTACAGCCTGAACAGTATTGCCAGATCTTATATATATATACTTATATGTATTTGTTAAAAGATTTTATTTTATATATAAAGACCAAACATCCAGTGTTGGTAAGCCTGTGTCCACTGTAGCCTCAGATTTATCTTCTTATTTGACAGCAGTGGAGCTCTATGTGGTTCTGGTGTTGTAGCCTCTCTGCTTCAAAGTTCAACATGTTGTGTTCTGAGATGCTTTTCTTGCTCACTTCAGTTTTAAAAGTGCTAATCTGATTTATTCAAAAAGGGGATATTTGGTTATTGTAGCCTTTCTGGCAGCTTAAGCCAATCTGGTGATTCTCCTCTGACCTTCACCACCAACGAGGTAAAGTTTTATTTCTGTTTAAACTCTCAAAAATTCCAGAAGATTAGCAGTTTAGCTGCTTGATTGTATGCATTGTGCTTCTGTCACCTGATTGGCTTATAACTGCGTAAATAAACACACTAGATCCTATTAAAGTTACCAGTGAGTGTAAATAACAATCTTCAAATATTTTAAACTTAGCCTTTCTAGAACACTTATCATTTTAAGTGCTGTTTTATTATACAACACTGTTGTATAGTGTTGTTAACAGCTGTTTTAAAAGCAGCTTTGCATTTCTATAAAAAGTCAGAATGTAAATTGTAAAATTTTACATTTATATTTATTCCTAATGAGCAAGCCAGATGCAACAGTGGCAAGAAAAAACTCCCTGAGACGATATTAGGAAGAAATCTTGAGAGGAACCTTGAGCAGCGAGGAATCATTGTCATTGTTTCCTCGTCCTTTGTCATGTCTGGTTTTTGTCTGTGTCAGTTTTGTGTATTTTAAGTTATTAAACCTATTTATTTGAAGCTATCCCGCATCTGGGTCTGTCTTCCTCCTCCCGGTTGTGACAATTATGTACTGACATTATATATATGTATATATATATATATATATATATATATATATATATATATATATATATATATATATATATATATATATATGTTACAGTTACAGTTAACACGGCAGTTTTTTTTTTAATACCACAATGTAGCTATCTTATTTAGAGAAAACATTTTAATAATTGTGCTCCTGCTCCACTTCACACAGTCTTTTCTCTTAGAACAGAGCAGCGCTTTCTCAAGCTTGTGCAGCCCATTGCTTTATTTTACAGCTGCAGCAAGATCAGCAAATCTGGAATCACTCATGCTAGTGCTTAGAGAACACACTTAACTTCACTTAGTGCAGTAGTGTTAGAACATATTCACAACATGCATCTGTGTAACTTCCCCGAGACTAGATTCTGCAAACCAATGTGTATCACCATTACAATAGATAAAGTAAAAATATGTAATATGTATGTGGTAATTTTTGCTTTTTAAACAACTAAGTGATCAAGTTCAATGCATTGATATTTACTGGGTCAAAGGTTTAAAGCGGAATACGAACTCCACCACCAGGCTTTGTAACGATCTACATTGGATGGTGAAAAAGGTGCGAATGTTAAAGCACTGGATTAATTCCAGCATTGGATACATCTCTGATGAACAGCTAGATCTTTGAGTCATATTCTGTACAACTTCTTACAAGATAAAATGAGACGCCTAATAGTTTTCATGTTGGAGTATATTCCTGGAAGGGATTGTGTTACAATTAAGCATGTTTGTGGTACATATTGTTGCAAACTGAAGAAAGAATCAATATCAGTGAGCACACATGAACACTTTGCAATGCCTACGCAGAGCACACATGTGTCAGCTGAATATTGGATAGAGGATTATTACACAGAACATAAAATTGCTCTGTTGAAGCTATATGGCGGTGCAGTCTTATTTTATGCTCATTATCAGTTGCAGAATCCCTTAATTAAACAGTGTGGATGAGGTCATTTTGTTCATATATTATTTAATTTTTACCACGCACAGTATAGATTTAGTGGCCATCCTTCTTCATGTAGGCAAGCAAAACAAAGCTACTGCAATGAACTCACTTCAATATGAAAAAGTCAAAACCTCTTGTCCTGACTATTTCTTGTTTTTTAATTGCTTATTTAATGTTTGAATTGCTCTTAATTGCATTGTAGGTGTGGGTTTAATAAATAAATTAAGTCTAAAGCCTGTAAACCCCATCTGTATTACACTGTAATCATTTTTATTGAAATATATTTCCTTTTTCATTTAAGGGTGTAAATTAAAAACTCAAAAGTCACTTTTTAATTAAAACCACTCAGAATTATTCATTTGACACTGAGCATTAATTTAAAACCTCTACTACATAGAAGAGCCAATCACAACTACAAGTGCTGTAGAGAGCCTGTTTATCAGTAAGTATACTGTAGAACACAAACAAAGTAAACTGTAGAAAACAAAAATAAATACAATTTCACACACACACACACACACACACACACACGCAATAGACTATAGACTGATTTTACACACACTATAGAAACTGATTTTAAACATTAGAGAAAGTAAAAGAAAATCTGATAATTCCACCTAGATAAAGTTTTTGATAATGTAATCATCCAGTTTGACAGCTGGGTAATATTAGCCATTTATTATAATATTTTACATACCCTTTAGTTTACCATTGCATCATCTAAATCGCCTACAGCCAAAAACTGAGACTGATGAATATAAGTCTGATCTGGAGGCACTAAAGTCTAACACACTTAAGCTGAATAATATGAGAAATGTGAAACAAAAAATTACAAACATCTGAATGCCAGGATCAGAATTAAATATTTCACTGAGTGTATATAATATAATACACCAGAAGAAATCCCTTAAACATTTGTGTGTGTGTGGGTGTGTATGTGTGTGTGTGCGTGTATGTGTGTGTGTAATATTCCCACTGCCAGAGAGAAACTGCTTATCTCAGCAAATGTAATTAACCTACATCTGACCTTGCTGCCATTTAAATATCAGCATTTTTCACAAGATAATCTGCAATAATTTCCAAACAAAATAAATTACATTAGGTAAATAAATTGTATTGCATTGTTACATTAAATAACTGCAAATATATAAAGGTGTAAAATCTTAACATTGCTTTTTACCTCATGTAGCCTATTCATTGTGTGTTTACAGCATTACATTAATCGATCAATCTAATTTATTCATGGCCTACGTCAGCACTAAGCTGCATTAAAGGAACCTAATATTTCCCCTTTTATAATGCACACGCCACTGTAAGAGCCAAGAGCACTTTCTTTTCCGGAAAGTACCATTTTCTTGCTCCCCCCCAGCTCTTTCCTTTTCCATTCCATTAGCCTCCGTATGAACGATTCTGCATCATTAAATGAAGACGAGGCGAAATGTATTGGATTTACTCACGGATAATGTCCTTTTTTCCCACTGAGATTCCCCCACAGCACCACCAGACACTGGATGCATTTATTTTCACCCCTAATTGATCAGATCGTTCTCAAAGGACTACACAAAACTGTATCTCAGTAAGCTAGATGTGATGAATCACAGGGTTTGTCCATTCATCAGCAGAAGTTGCTCTGGGCTCGAATTCCAAGCATATTTCGTACATACTGGTTGATTATGGAGCACAATATCAATGTCAGGGTGACTCAAATTGTTATTGTGTTTGTGTGCTGGCAGAAAATGAAGGGTCATGTGGTCAAATTGTCACTGAACAGGGGATTCCAGAGATCACATGGCAGCAAGGGTTGTCAGTAAATAAATATGATCATATCTAAGAGAAGAAAGCAAGAATAACTTAGAGACCTTTTGCCTCAACCTTAAGGTGCTGTTTTGTTTGTCTACATCTCTGGCAATTGATAAAACTATATACACATTTCTTTTCACTATAATGAAATTTTAGAGCACAATTTTACTCTCTTAAGGAAATATTGACTAGACACTACTATATGTATGGCCTTTGGCACATGCCCTTATCCAAAGCAACTAGCATTTATTTTCTCATTTTATACAATTGAGGGTTAAGATGTTTTAAAGCCTCACTCATTGGCTCAGCAGAGACAGATTGGCTGCCTTGGGATCTAAACTCACAACCTTCATATTGGTAGACCAACACCTTAAACACTAGGCTACAACATCCTCCTCTCTGTTGTATACAAATTAAGTGGTTCTGTTACTATTCAGTATAACAGTACTATAACAGTAATTTCTGTTACTCAAATTACTATAGTTCTGTTGCTTGAAAGATGAGTGAAGGTAAGTAGATTTCAGTCAGAAATCTCTTTCATGTAACCTTATAGTATCTGAGTGTACCAACTTCTTTTTCCAATGAGACAATCAAAAGAAGCAGTCCAGGGTCAAGGGTGTCCACAGCCATGTGACCCAAGTCTTCTGGGACAAATTTCAGCCTCCATGCAACCCAGGTAAGGATAAACAGGATAGATGGATGAATGGATGGATGGATGGATGGATGGATGGATGGATACTGTATATGGATGGATGAATGGATGGATGGATGGATGGATGGATGAATGGATGGATGGATAGATGGATGGATGGATGGATGTATGAATGGATGGATGGATGGATGGATGGATGGATGGATGGATGGATGGATGGATGGATGGATGGATGGATGGATATTCATATAAAGGTTGCTTTTTTCAGTTCGGCTGCATGTCTGTAATTGGAGGATTTCACTCAGCTACAAAGGAAAGGCTAATTCTATACCCTAGCTGACAGTGACCAGCAGCTAGCATTTATAGATCGAATTTCTTATGTAGACTTTATTCATAGAATACATATTTGGGATTGACAGATGTATATTAAGACTGACATACTGAGTAGAAATTTTATCAGCAGCTCTTAATATAATTGTTGTCTTCACCATGCCTGATTAGTTGATGTATAGAATGTTCCTGTATTTTGTTGAATTGTTCTACTGTTGTGTCTGTATCTTAGATTTGTCTATAACATTTGTCCAAAATCATGTTAACATCAAGTGTATAATAAATGGCTACAATTCTTTAAACAATGTAGTGAATACAATTTGTCTATAAAATTCAACTACTGACTATTGAATTTGGTGGATTGTTTTATATAAAAAATAATATTGATCAAGTAAATACTTTTAACAACATCATCATGATCTTGCATTATAAATGTGTATGGCTCTGGTAGGAGGTAATATTTTAACGTGAGACTAAAATATAACGACAGTCATTGCATGTGTTGAATTGCATGTATTTTTATAGCTGGCAAATAATTTCTATTAAAACAATTAAAATAAAGACATATTGTTATAGAACATGGGAAAACTCCATAACCAGATTTAGTCATATGTAATGTAGCAGCAAGAATAACCTTGACATCTGAAGCTTTATTCTTGTGACAGGTTGCCTGAAATGAACACTGAGCTCTACCCTAAAAATGGAAATCAATGTAATGTTTGACAAAGATGGATGTTTAAATACCTCATAATGTGTGTTTATCTCTGTGTAGAATGGCTCAGTAAAAAGCACACCAAAATAGTCACAAGTGTGGATATGTGTTACAGTTCACTAGGTACTGGAGTTCACGTGTAAGTAAGTGCAAAAACTGTGTCTGTCTGTGGGATATGTGAATAAAGCAGGCGGTGTGTAACTGTCAGTGTTTTATCCCTGGTGTTCTGATCTGTACTGCCCTGGCCAAAACAGCAACAACACACACACACACAAACATACACACAAACACACACACCCATACACACACAGTTGCTGGAGGTCTCTGAACCATAATGACTCTGCTCCATTTTCCTGTATTTTAATCAGCCGCTTTAGTTTATAAAAATAAACTGAGACTGAGAGAGAGAGAGAGAGAGAGAGAGAGAGAGAGAGAGAGAGAGAGAGAGAGAGAGAGAGAGTTTTCTTATTAAAGTATAAAAAACATATTAACTAGTCTTTTATTCCTAAGATTGCAGGTTGATGTTGAGAAAGTGAGAATTGGACTTAAGGATGATGCAGAAGTACAGGCAACAGTCAACAGTGGATTAACACACAGAGAGCTCAGGGGCACATAGCAGCAGGGTGGTGCATGGTTATTCTCAGCTGTAATATATTGAGAGAAAAAACAAGGATGAAAAGTGAAATGGTAAATAATGTACAATGCTGTTGGAAATGTGTATGTTAATATATAATCAAATAGGTGACATTGTGATTTATTGGTTCAATTGTGCATGTTCAAAAGGTTTGTAGGTTCAAATCATGCCTCATGATTGTGTACTCAAAGTTTGCATGTTCTCTCTGTGCTTTTGGGATTTCCTCTGTGTACTCTGGGCTCCTCTTCCCAGTCCAGTGACATTTGTTTTAGGATGAATGGCATCTCTAAATGGTCTGTAGAGTGTGAGTGTGTATAAGCGATTGTGCTCTGTGATTGGCTGGAACCACATCCAGGGTGTCCCCACCTCTTGCCCCGGGTCCCCTGTGATAGGATCCAGGTTCCCTGCAACACTCTGTAGGATTAGCAGTAAAGAAAATAGATGGATGGATGGATGGATATATCAAACACAGCAGCAATATGATGCTCATACTGTATGTAACAAATCTACTTCACTGGAAATGAGCCAAACTGGATGACATGTAAATCATGATAACACATATAAATGTTGATTCCCTTTGGTTCTCACTTTCACTGTCTTGACAGAATTTTATCTGATTCCATCGTTATGATAGAGTTTGTGTTAAAGCTAAAACAGCATTTTTGTCTTTCCTTCACAATGATTAATCCCTGCTAGCCTGGAGGCATTTTCTCGCTATCCATCTTAGCAAGGCCTACAGTCCTTTGTTACGTGTTGATAGGCTATGGTTCACTGTCCAACCCCCATATTTAATGTGGTACTAATTACACTTCTCCTTCTTTCTGTTACCTTACCTGCCCCCTCTCTCACTCTCCATCTCTCTCTCTCTAACTTTCTCTCTCTTCAACTCTCACATCTTCTTAGTGTCTCTCGCTCTCCCTGCCTTCCTCAACAGCCTTTTTTCTGAGTACTCCTCCAAGTCCCTCTTGCGAAAATGAAGGGGCAGACTGTACACACATGATGTTTAAAGCTGGATAATATCGCACTTGTTCACTATAATTGGACCGGAAACACACTGTAATTTGCGACTGGAGAGCAAGCCCTGCCGCCTCCTACTGCCGTAAAT
The DNA here is from genome assembly GCF_030014155.1 of Tachysurus vachellii. Classification (NCBI taxonomy): domain Eukaryota; kingdom Metazoa; phylum Chordata; class Actinopteri; order Siluriformes; family Bagridae; genus Tachysurus; species Tachysurus vachellii. The sequence goes on along the minus strand of NC_083466.1, from coordinate 16,177,338 downwards.
TTGCATTCGAACGCCCACCCTCGCTTAATCAGTTCTCATAAAGAGAATGCTCTTGCTTCATTAGCAGCGCATTTGCATTTTACCCTCTACCCTAAAACTATTCAAGCTAGAATAAAATATTCGGCTTCAGCTACTCAGAGAACTCAGCTTTGTCATTCCAGAGCACTAATTTCTGTTTAAGTGAATGACTTTATGCCCCTTTGTGAACACACCTACTCAGAATATTAGACAGCATGGTGTGCTGCTCCTTGTGCAACAATATTAACTTATAAATTATATATATATATATATATATATATATATATATATATATATATATATATATATATATATATATATATATACATATATATATATGTATATATATATATACATATATATGTATATATATATATGTATATATATATATATATATATATATATATATATATATATATATATATATATATATATATATATATATATATATATATATTCACTTACTAGTTATTCAAATCTATATAACATTTTTAAATTTAGTATCGATTTTCTTAGAATGAGTACACAGCAGATATTCTTTACAGTTTACAGACACGTTGAAAGTGAATAAGCGCAACTACACACCAGGATAGCAGAAGTAAATATTTTGTACTGTTATAGAAAATGCTCAATAATAAAAAACATTTTTTTTGTGTGTTTCAATGATATCAGAGTTACAAATATGTATGTGAAAAAAGTTAAAAGACATTTCAAACCTAGAAAACATGTCCTTCAGGACAACTGATCTGCAGATTTCAGAAAAAAAAAAGTTAAAATATTTAGAAATCTTCAGCAGAATCAATAAAATCATTCTGCCTGTCCTAGTTCACTTTAAATGCAATTTATCTTGAAATATGAACATCAAAATTCTTTAGAAATCATATTATTTTTCCAATAATGTGTGTATTGCAAAAAGATTTTCCACATATCGTTCATTATAGCTCCGGGTACTCCGGTTTCCTCCCCCGGTCCAAAGACATACATGATAGGTTGATTGGCATCTCTGGAAAATTGACCGTAGTGTGTGATTGCGTGAGTGAATAAGAGTGTGTATGTGCCCTGCGATGGGTTGGCACTCTGTCCAGGGTGTATCCTGCCTTGATGCCCGATGACGCCTGAGATAGGCACAGGCTCCCCGTGACCCGAGAGTTCGGATAAGCGGTAGAAGATGAATGAATGAATGAATGAATGTTCATTATAGGTGCTTCATTTTATTTAGATGTGAATCCAAATTTCCTTGATTTCATTGCAATAAAAAATATATATTTTCAGTGAAATTCTGATATTTGATTGATGGGGTCACTTTAAAATGTAATTAACGTCCTCATGTCATTAGTGTGAATTCTAGTTAATCCAAAAATAAAAGTTGAAGCTATAAAGGCTTGATGATGCTGAAATCATGGAATCAAGTGATTCAGGTATGTCCAGTCTTCTGTTTTCTTTCTGTAATACTGGATGCCTCCCAGACTTCTGAAAAATCTCTTTAGCCTTCACTGATTCCTGCATGTCTAATGCCAACAGGAAGCTAATATCTTGGTAAGAAAAGGAGGGGGGAACACGACTCTAACCCGTAATAGAGATTGGTTGTTTGGCAGTTTTTCAAGTAAGCCAGGATGGGGAAAGTCAACACAGTGTCAAAAGAGTCAGAAAAGCCATGTCACTGGCAGAGTCAGCCTCCCTCTGCCCCATTCATCACTGGATTAGAACCAACTACAACATGAGGATGGAACTCTGAGAGGAACCAGACTGAAAAAAGAGCCATCCTCTTCTGAGCGGCAATGGATAGTGGGATTGTAAATCATTACAGTGTACAGGTGTAAAAAAGTAAAGTCAAACATTACTAACATTTTCAAAGGACATTTGGTGCCTTGCCCCAAGTGGCATAACAGAAAAGCATTCACTCTTTTCTCATCCAGAGATCATGAGTTCAAATCCCAAGAGAGCAAAATTGGCTTTGCTGTCTGTGTAGGAGGGATGGTGCACGCTTTCTCCTAATTATGGGTGTCTGTAAGCTCATGAATATGGAAAGGGGTGGATAGTGCTTTCCTCAGAGTGTGTTACAACACCCCCTGATGCAGCCTGAGTAGCAGATCGCAAAGATACCATTGGCTGGCTTCTCTTGACTTGGAGGAGGCATGTGATAGCCTTCTCCTCCTGGTGGAAAGAAACAGGATGTTCAGTATTAGCATATTGTGAATAATAGTCTTTGAATTAAACAGGGACATCTTTATGATTACAATGAACGAATCTGCATTATCCACTGAAGGAAGGGTATATATATATATATATATATATATATATATATATATCATACTTGGGTATAAATTCTTTTTGGGACCATCCACAGCAGCAGAAGTTGCATTATAAATGCAGAACTTACGACCAGATATAGAGCATCAGGATGAATCTGGTCTTGAGGATGACCGGAGCCATAACAGTAGCTGTGTGAATCTGACATGGCTGCTGGACAAGTTTGTATATAATGTTCCTTATATCTTACTTCTTGATTGTGCTTTGCAAGACATCACTTGATTACATCACATCACATCATTATGTAAAGAACATGCTTAAATGTGCTGGACATATGCTGGACATGCTAATCAGTATGTACCTTATTAGAGGGATATTTAGAGAATCAAGGTAGGACCATACAGTAGCCAAAGGAAAATATGTCACAGTGCAACTGTTGTGCATCTGTTATACAAAGAATAACTGTAGAACTGTTGGTTTGAGAAAAATCTGACAACCGAAAACTTTGGACTGGCAGAAACACTCACACAGAACAATAGCTATAGATAAAGTTGTGGCTAACAGTGACCAACTGTACTAACGTTTATAATTACGTAATATTGTAACTTAGCAAACTGAGAGACAGATCAGGATGAGAGGACACAAATGCAGGTGAGCTTCTTATTTAATTCAAACAAATAACCTAAAGACAAATCCAACAGCAAAAGGCTGGTCACATTCAAAAAATAGAGAATTACTTGAATTACTTGGCTAGGTGACGTAAAAAAGCTAAGGAAAGATGTTGGATCATGGCGGATCCAAGAACACATAACGTATACTTCACAAAGACATACACAAGGGTTTACATAAGCAAACTAATCACAGGGCAAAACTCAAAACAGGTGCTAGGATGCAAGCAGGGATACAAGCAGTGACAAAACGAGATGAGACGAGACATGAATCAAAGCAAAAGCACAATGTAAACAAACAAAAAACAAAGCAAAAAAATATATAAAAAAATAATCCCGTCCCAGAGAACATCCTCTCTAAAAAGCTTGGTAATGAGTGTGCTTTTAAACTGTGGGTGTGATTGTGATGCTAATTGAACACATGAACACAGGTGTGTTTAATCAATGGCTGGGTGACTGTACACAGGGAAATGTGTATGTTTTGTTGCAGCCACGCTGTCTGTTGTTAATTACACTTTGAGACGCCATGACCAAAGTAATAATCTCTTTACAGAATAGTGACCATTTATTAGGCAATAGGTTTAAGAATACATCGTACCTGAAAATGAAGGAAACTAGGTAACTAACATCTTCAATATAGTAGAGATTAGCTAAAAACCTTCAGCTGGAGGTTTTTCAGTTAGGCTTGTAGCAGAGTATTAAGTGCTAGCTGCTACTATAGACTAACTTATTTAATAAACATTGATTAAATAAGTGGAGCTAGTGTACACATAGTGATATCTAGAAGGTCGGTATAGTGTAGCTAAATAAAATGTATAATAAATGAACTTATATATCTTCAAAAGATTACTGACAGAAGAGAGCCCAAAAGAGTCAATGATTATGGTTTAATCTCCGGACTATAATAAGAGTCTCTAAGTTTTGGGGAATGAACTAATAAGAAAGCCATAAAAATTGTTTTTATGAAAGAGAGTTCATTGCATATAAAAGGGAATCTCCTTTTGTTTATTGGTTATGAACACTGTAATCGTCTGAGAGGCAGAAAAAGCTTTTAATAAAACCCTGGACTTTAACTAGCTGAATACTGGCATGAATAGCTGAGGATGACGTGTGTGGTTTGAGTGGGTTTGACAATGAGCCGTGAATGACTTCTTCCTATAAAAGAGGCTGGTTTCTCTAAATATCAGAATACACTGATAGTGCGGGAAGATTAACAACAACTCTTAAGACTACTTAAGGCTCCGTATAGACGTAAGAGGGAAAGGCATCCAGTTCATCATGTATTTGCTGTATTTGTAAAGAAAAAAAACCTGAATGATGTTTTATTTCTGAAGTTCATCAAAAGCACTCCACATCAAAATCAATGGTCAATTCAGTGAAGTGCTCGAATGACATGCCTCTATTACTTTCTTGCTATGTCTTTTCCCAAATTCTCCGTTTTTTCCTCTTTCTCTTCGCCTCGGTAAAGCCCCCTGCCTGCGTTTCTCCACATGGTGGCCATATGTGCAGTTTCACAGTAGCATCCAGACATGTTCCCATCTCAGGGCCTGTCACTCTTCCCTGGACTAGGCATGTGTCAAAGACAGACACACACGCACACATACAGATACACAATCCACTCAGCCAGGGAGCAATTGGTGGCCAACCAACAGAACAGCCTGCAAGCATCCGGCAAATTCTCTCCTACATGCATTTGGCATTCATGTTCTTTCTGACTCTGTACTTTCACAAAGTTTTCTATAAGCAAGTTTTAGGTTTTAGTCTTTCAGTTACAGCTTGGTTTTTAGAATGCACTTGAGACGAAGTATGGCTAAAAGTTGTTCTGAATTTCATTTTGCTCGTATCTGTGTTGTATCCATGGCCAGCGGTGTAGTGCTTTTCATCTCCACCCCTCATCTCTAAAGTTGATTCCTGCGGTCAGGTTACTTATACGTGTGGAATCCCTGTATCCACATGGGTTTCCTTTGCGTTCTCTGGTTTCCACAAACACGCCAGGAGGTGGTTTGGTTACAATAAATTACCCCAGGTACAGTATACAGTAAGCGAGTCTTCAAATGTGTGTGCATGGTGCCCTTCAGTGGTCAGGCATACAATTTAAGTTACAGTCCTGCGTAGTGTTCCTAAAATAATTAGAGGAATTTCCGCAATTAACATTTCATTTGTTGTAATAAATTAATTTAGAACAATTAAGTATAGAAACATTTCTTGAGCTTATAAACTAGTCAGGCTCAAATGTCCTGAACATAATGCATATGATGAGGTTCAGAAAGCAAAACAACACGACACAAAACAGACACAATGCTCCTGATGTCTAATATTCGGTTTTCTAAGTCTATAAAATCGTCAGGAAAAGTGCCCTGGGACCAACCCACTAAATGTAAGTATCACTGTAGTGAAATGTTGGAAATGGTCAATCTTTCACAGAACTGGCCACCGCTAATTACACATCAAATGGAACTGATAATCCGATGCATTTCCTGTTTCCTCAGCTTTGTTTTTTGCTGACATCCCTCATCTGCCGTCAAATGCACATACAAAATATAAAGGTGAGATGTACATTTTGTATGTTGTCTTATCTATAACACTTAGAACTTAATCAGAAGCAAGCAGATTCTTACAGCCGTCTCTACGTATTTTCTAAGCAATTAGTTTTTTTTTTTACATTAAACAGGTTCATTTGATGAGACAGACATGCGTTATATGCTGTGAACAATCTCATTTTAACATAGATGTTCCAGGTAACACCACCTTATTTCCCATTGAAGGACGTCCTTAGTGTCTCTGGTCCCTTTGTAGCATCCCGCTGCAGTCGGGTGTTTCTTGTCTACAGGAAGGGACAGCTTGGAGCTCAGCACGCGGCCAATAATGTCTCTCCTCTCCTCTCAGCGGCACTCATTTGGCAAGTCACATGCACACGTTCTGTTTGCCACCGAGCAGCTACCTGCTCATGAGCTGCTGGTCACGGCTGAGCTGGAGAGAACGCCACAGGCCCTCACCCCTTTTTAGCAGCCAGACAATCTGTCCCACACACACAGAGACACACGCATGCAAACACACACTGACATTTGAAAGATAATCCAAATCTTTTTATCACTGCTCATTCTGGCTGGGTATCAGTAAGCATTTCAGAGCTGCCTGACTCTATGCCATGCTCAGTTTGAAACTGAAAAGACATACACAGTGCACAACAGAGAACACTGTTAGGGGAAAAACAGGGTCCTCTTACTGTTCTTTATGGTTTGATGGATAGTTAAGGGTGCTTATATTTCTAAATGGGGATTGCTTGGAACCTTTTCTGATAATGAAACATTCTGCCAGTTGCTACTAGCTAGCGATCTACTATCATAGACACCCATGAATGATTACATGTCGTGGCATTTGACAGACACACTTATCCAGAGCAACTTACATTTTATACAACTGAGGGTTAAGGGCCTTGCTCAGGTTCCCAGCAGTGGCATTGGGACTTGGTGGACCTGAGATTCAAACTCACAACCTTCCAATTGGTAGACCAACACCTTAAACAATAAGCTACCACATGCCCAAGACCAGTGGTCCTCTGACTGACAAAAGAGGGAGTAATGCCATCTCTTGCCTAGTTACACTCTCTTGCATTTTCTTAGACTCCTGGTGACCGACAGCAGTGGAAATGGAAATTATATGAATTTACAATTTCCTTTACATTCCCAAATGTATTTACACACTGTCTACCTCATTGATTTTATTATTCAATGTAACTTTAGCGTACCTCCAAACATGTGACAGAGAGGGTGTGGTCGAGTGTCAGCTGTGGACGGAGAGATGGCAGGTGGAACCAGCAGGTAGCTGTGTCTTATTACTTCAAGTTCAATTAGTTGTGCTCTTTGTCCTTTCAGGGTCTGCAGAAACCAGAGAGAGAGAGAGAGAGAGAGAGAGAGAGAGAGAGAGAGAGGATGTCTTCCTCTACACCCTCACATGCCAGGGTTCTACAGTGGTGCCAAAACCTGGAAATTTGAGAGAGACTTGGGAGGCAGGCAGAATACTAACTGAGCTCCGGTCTGATGTTTGTTCAGACCACACGTTTGGTGCACTTTTAAAAACTTTCAACAAAACTCAACCAGCTCTAAATAAAAACTCAAGATCAAGTTCATGCCGTTTCCATGTTTGTGTGTGTTGCACAAGCCTCACAAGCTTCAGCCTCTCTCTAAACTAAACAAAAGTAAATTCACAATAATAAGACACATGTCAAGAACATGGAAAATTTTACTTATATTGTGTCAATTTGGCTTCTACAACTTTTTCAATCCTTTGTATAACAACATATTAATTGAGTATAAACACAGAATATGAGTTTAAAACCAACATAGACTGCCAACAAAAACACTGTCCCTCATCCACACAAGTTTAACTCATACTTCATCTCTAAGCAGCAAAAGATAATCACAACCCAAACGCACTATTCTGGCTCTATCACTAAATTACAAACCTCTCACTTATCACCACCTTTCCTTTACTTCTCCAGCATTTTATTCACACTCCCTACTGATTGCTCTGTGTGATGCCAAACAAGCCATCTGACCACATGGATGGCCAACACTTTAGTGATACAGTCCTCCCACTGTGGCTGACAATGCGGAAATCTTTTTTTTTCCTCAGTCAAAACATTGTAGTAAATAGTATTAAGGTGATGTTTGGAAGACAAAATTATAGACTACAAAAAAGAAGGTGAAGGAACAAATAAATTTATGTTTTGTAGCCTTTAAATGTCAGTTGCATTAGAGAGAATGGATAAAACCACTTATTTTTTTATTCCCTGAGCTATTATTTACAAATTGAATGTGATTTTTTAAAAATTGGCCACAATTGTCAAAATGTGAAATCAAGCATCCTGTTTCTACTGCTGTGGTGATCGATGTAGCATTTCACTGCCATCCCCTACACACAGAACTAACATACAAGTTATTATCTTGAATCTTGAACCTGTGCAGCTGAAATTTGCATCTTGAGGTTTCCCTCTACACACACACACACACACACACACACACACACACACACACACACACAAAGTATAGATGGGTTTTGAGTAAACAGCTGTTTAAATTAAATTCAAGAGAGTGAATCTGCAAAAGTGATGCATGTTGTGAAGCATATGAGAGTGAAAGAACTAATATTAAGACCTGACTTTTTTATTATTAGTGCTTTTTATAATGCTCTCTATTATTACAGCCAAAATTGAGAAATATGAGGAAATATCAGACTGCCAGCATTTATTTACTTATATGAGAGCCAATATTAATTTAAAATCTTTTATTATTTCGTGTTTTGGTTTGTTTCGTTCTACAGAGCATTGCTCTCTGATGTTCAATTTAATCTGAAAGCAGATACATAAATGTTTTTCTTTATTTTAACATGCAATTAGAATGACATGGCTGAAATACTAAGCAAAAATGCTTCAGATTTTTTTTTTTTTTTTAGCATCAAATCTTTTGGTTATCACATCTCCTTTTACTACACCATGCAAGTCTAGACAAGCCTTTCTTTTTTTTTTTCTCTGGCACTAGTCTTGACATTCGATTTGTATCACTGTAACAACTATAACAAAACTATGGTTTAAATTCAAGTCTCAGAGATGCATTTCTTGTTTTTTCATCAATATTCTAACTGATGTCATTCTAGCAATGCTGCTTTTCTAATTACCACCAGGTGAATTACTGAATGTCACATATTTGCTGACTGACAGAAACATTTAGTTTGTTTAGTTCTACTGTATATAGTATATCTGCTACTGACACCAAAATTCAAGGTTCAAATGAATATCTTTGTAAAAATCCTCCTTGACTAACATGCATATTATTCCTCAGTAGTGTCCATGAAATATGGACTAATGAAATTCTGAATTGACTTTTTTTTTTCTTTCACTGCCCTGATGGTTAATGATTTCCAATATTACTTACAATACTGTATGGCTACCTGCTGATAGTAGTGCAAATGAAACTAAGTTCTTTCTTCTTCTCCACCTAGGGATGCTCACAATGCAACGGTGCTTTAGTCCTTGAGCCTGTCCAGGTATCTCACTTTATCGTCTGAGAAAGAAAAAACTTTCATGCTAATACTGGTGTCAGCAATATTGTGCTTGCCATCTTGGATTGTCTTTAATTTGGCATTGAATGTCACTGAAAAGTCTGTCAGAATCTCTCATCTACTGTGCTGATTCTTTTCTGTTTCTCCAATACAGGGCCTAAATGACAGCTGTGCTCACCTCCTGAGTCTCACTGAGAGCTTTCACTCACAAGAGCCCCTCAGACCTCTCGACACCTTCAGCCTTCACCTGTGCCCCTACACCTGGCCCACAGATCCCACTGATCCCTAACTCCTTAACACAACCCTCACTGCCAGCACCATCACTCTGCACCAAATTCTTCTCCATCAGTAAAACAAATGTTTCCTTTTTTTCACTGTTTTTGCTGTGTCTATGTTTTGTGATGGCAGTGTGTTGCTGTACATCCAGACTTTGGTTGACACTACTGTATGTGTTGACAGGTTTTGGGAATTTTGTTTTTTTTTTCTCTTTTCCCTCAGTGTTGTAGCATTGTAGTTTATGCAGCACATGTCAGCTTTACTGTGAAATTTTCTGTTTGAAATTAATGCAATGGCAAAGAGTTACACTAAGTTACACGATTCCATTTACTGATCTCCATGACAGAGAACAAATCTGGGAGAGGAGAGAGGGAGGAGAAGAGGGATGTAGACAATGTGCACTAACCGCAGCCTAGCTTGCCAGCTCACTAAAATGACAGTCCAAATCTGACAGCTAGGATTATAGTGGGCCTCGTGTAGAAAGGCTTCTTACATGGCAAGCCTCTGGTGCAATACATGGAGCTATGTTATAATTAACTGCGCTGCCAAAAGATATATCATCAGCCATCCTCGGGACAGCGGAAGTACGTTAGCTGCGACGAAAACATAAAAATCATAGCTGTGCATTGTTTAAAACATAATCAGGTCATCACTGTGGCAACTTGGATTACAGTTATTTCTAAGGTGCTGGTTAGTCTGCATGACAAGATCATATCATGTGTCATCGTATTGTTGGTTTTATTTGTTGACGTTTTTGTGGACAGGCGTTTTGCCTCAGGCACAGCAGACGGCAAGCAATTAGGGCCAGATTGAAAGTGAATGACAGGAGCCATTCGGCAACTGCCGAATAGTTAAATAACAGCAATTACGGACTTTTGAAACACAGAGTGATGGACGCAAAGATGATAGCCGTCTGAATGTGCTGCCAGTCTGCCACAGAGCTGTGTCTCGGACCACAACAGTCAACTTTCAGTATAATGGATATTAGAACTAAGTTGCTACTCAACACTGGATACACCAGAATTAGCATTTGTTATGTTTTATAGTGAATAATGGTCCACATATTAGCCAAAGATGAATTCCTACCTAATGCTTTCATAAAGATTCCTGTAAATATTAATGCAGTACATAAAAAAATACAGACACATATATAATAACCACTTCTTAGTAATTAATGAATAGTGATTAATAATGCTAATTTTAAAATAACTTTAACTTAATTAACTTTTCTTCTCAATTGAATTCTTCTTTAACTTTTGCCTTATTTTTATTCCTTTACTTTATTTTTATTCTCTATCAAATAAAATTTGAATTTAAATGGTATTACCCTGTCATTAAAGTCTTTCATATTATGTCATACGCTTCATTTAATTCAATTCAATTTGTAGAGCACTTTTAACAATGGATTTTTTCTCAAAGCAGCTGTCTAGAAGTATAGAAACAGAGAATAAAAATGACCAAGTTTAAAATTATGTTACTATTTATCTCTAACATTTATCCCTAATGAGTAAGGAAAAGCTCCTTGAGATGATATGAGGAAGAAACCTTGAGAGGAACCAGACTCATCCTTATTTGGATGACAATGGACAGTAAATAATGTAAATGTAAATAATGTCCTTTCTACAACAGTTTATAGTCAAGTGGAATTGTGCAACCCAGAGCTCCTGAGGAACTAATAGGTCTACATCATTTCTGAGTTCATTGCAGACTTAACACTAATTCTTTCCTGCCGAAGCCTTCGAGCACAATTCTGACTGACGCAATGGTAGTTCAAAGACTGCGCAACAGTCTCCACGTTGTTCTATCCACAGCCGTCCCATGGGTGGGTGTGCAGCACCAAATGAATCATCATATTACTCAGTATTTTTTATTAAGTCATATCAAGGCATATGCAGGAGTAAAGTAGAGTAAAGATCATTCACATTGTCTTTTTGTCCACAGTATTAAAAAACCTCCTTAATTCAATTCCCATTGTGAAGCCAACAATCCAAGCTTTTCTAATATGTAAGGTCATCATTAACCTTTAAATATTCATAAATTGGGATTAGGCTTCATACACAGATATAAAACTATAAAACACAGATATAAAGCCACAGCATCTCTACACAACAGACTCAATATACTGTAGTTCTCAAATGCTGGATTCTCTTCATAGCGTGGCTCCTGTGGCTCTCGCCTCCTTCTCCTCTTGCTCAAATCGCATCCAATCTGAATGAATGACTTATGTCCTTCATTCAGTTTGTTCATGACCGACAAGTCCAAGTTCGATCGTATCGTTCAGGAACTTTTCCTTCAGTTTGTACAAAACTACTTGGGTAACAGAATATAATATGTAACTATCAGCATCATTCTTAACTTTTTTTCTTCTTTCAGCTGCTTCCTGTTTGAGATCGCCACAGCAGGTCACATGGTCCACATATTAGATTTTGCACAGGTTTTATACCTGATGCCCTTCCTGACACAACCCTCCAATTTTTATTCAGGCTCAAGACTGGCACTGACAGTTAACTCTTCAGTGGCTGGGTTAGTGCCTTGCCTGGGAATCGAACCCAGGCCACAGCAATAAGAGCGCAGGATCCTGCCGCTGGACCACCTTGGGCATTCGTGTTATTTTTCACTACTCATATATAATTCAAATTATTTTAAAATATATGTTATCAATTAGATGGATTCTTTATTGATGGATGCATTATTTAAGTATTAATACACTGACTATCCACTTTAATAGGAGTACTTTACATATGCTCATTTATGTACTTGTCCAATGATTCAATTATGCAGCATTATGGGAACAATGTAGATAAAGAGCACAAGCTTTTATCAGATTGGTGTTCTTGGCTGACATGAGTGGGACCTGATGTGGTCTTCTGCTGTTGTAGAACATCCACCTCAAGGTTCAAACTGCTGAGATTCTTTTCTGCTTGCCACTAATCAAGAGTGATTAGTTGAGTTGTTGGATCATTCATTACAGTTCAAAGCGATCTGGCTATTGTTTTCTCAGCCCTCTTATCACCAAGGAGTTTTTCCCCACCAAACTGTTGCTCAGCATGTTCTTGATAAACTCTAAAGACTGTGTGTGTGTGTGTGTGTGTGTGTGTGTGTGTGTGTGTGTGTTTGTGTGTGTGTGTGTGTGTGTGTGTTTGTGTGTGTGTGAAAATCCCAAGAGATCAGCAGTTTCTGAAATAATCAGACCCAGCCCATCTGGTGCCAACAAGCATGCCACAGTTAAAGCCACAGAGATCACATTGTTTCTTTCTTCTGATCTTTGATGTGATCATTAACTGAAGCTCTTCACATGTATCTGTAGGATTTTATGCATCACGCTGTTGCTACATGACTGGCTGATTAAAGAATTGCACAAAAACAAGCATATGTATGAATGTTCCTATTAAACTGGATCGTATAGTAAAATGTTATTGTTTATTATCTATTACCAGCGATCTAATGTAAGAATATTCTTGAGAGTAAACTTGATTGTGTACCTTGACATCACACTCAGTTTGAGTCAGAGGTTTAAATTTAGCACATATATTAAATATTAAATATTCTTTAACTCACTTTCCTTTCATGCCAACTGTTTGTTTCAGCAAACCTCCAAAGGAATGCTGAAAGGTTAACCTTGGTATTTCTTTGTGTGTGTGTGTGTGTGTGTGTGTGCGTGCATGTGTGTGCGTGACTTTATTATTAATATAGCCTCTCAAAATAAATACAGTGGCCACAATGATAACTCATATCCAAGATCTTTATGATACATTTGCTCTTCAAAAAACAAAACCGTCCTCTTCATATTTGAATGTTTAAATAGTCTGCAACCAAGTCAAGGGTACATTATATATAGTTAGAATAAAATGAACAATATTCATTCATTTTCTACTGCTTATCCGAACTACCTCAGGTGTCATCGGGCTTCAAGGCAGGATACACCCTGGACAGAGTGCCAACCCATCGCAGGGCACACACACACACACACTCTCATTCACACACTACGGACAATTTTCCAGAGATGCCAATCAACCTACCATGCATGTCTTTGGACCGGGGGAAGAAACCGGAGTACCCGGAGGAAACCCCCTAGGCACGGGGAGAACATGCAAACTCCACACACACAAGGCGGAGGCGGGAATCGAACCCCCAACCCTGGAGGTGTGAGGCGAACGTGCTAACCACTAAGCCACCGTGCATTATATCGTGTATACACCCAACAATATATTTCTTTTTATTTAATTTTTATTTCTATCATTTATCTCATGACTTTTCCAGCACATGAACCAGGCAACTCATGTCGTCTAATATACAACCAATATCATCTCTCTCTCTCTCTCTCTCTCTCTCTCTCTCTCTCTTTCTCTCTCTTTCTCTCTCACTCACTCTTGCTCAATTAGCCAGGTGTGAATACATATCTTTCTGTTCTTTGCCTCCATGTTTAATGCAGTTTTCTTGGTTTAGGCCAAATTACCTGCCATTTCAAAATGGCAAAAACTTATTCAGCCCTGTTTACCACTTAGTGTGAATAATGAATTTGACAAATGGAATTGCTCAGGAGTAATGGTACGACTGGCTTTGAGCCCTGTTTCGTTAGGCTTGGCTGAGTTTTTTAATTATGTTTTCTTGCCTATGTTTTTTTTTTTTTTTGTTCTCTTCCTATTTCAGTCTTTCTGTGTGAATAAAAAAAAATCGAAAGGCATTAAGTTGAAATATGACACATTTCAATATTGGTTATATTACTTTGGGTTTTGGTTTTATATGTGCCATGCAGCATTAAAAAAAAATCTCACAGTGTGAACATTTTACAGGAATAAAGATGTCAGAGCATATTTTATCAAACTTTTTAGCAAAGCTCTAAAATTGTGTAAATATTTTTGTACTCGCATAGATATATTAATAGATGCCAAATTAATGTGCACCTTTAGAGCACAGTTAATTGTCCAAAAAACTGATTGCCAAAATGATGACTTAAGTGTGAAGGAGCACCTTCTAAGTAGGGCGAGTGCTAAATTAGCATGCCTGGCTACTGCATCTCCTTTCAACAGACTCACTTTTTATATGGCTCTTAATTGGACAAACGATCTTATTTGTTTTAGTATGTGGATTTGTTTTTGGGTTGCATTCTTTCAACTCATTAATATGAAGTGGCTGAAGATGTTTCACAATTTGTATGTGTGTGTGAAATGCTGTTTAAACATGACAGTATAGATAAATGCAGTAACTCATACAGTTTGATGGTAAAGCTTATGCCATTGCCATTCTACATCACAAGTGCGCAAACCTGGAGGAAAAGTAACTAATGAATAATTAAATAATAATAATAATAATAATAATAATAATAATAATAATAATAATAATAATAATAATATTATTATTATTATTATTATTATTATTATTATTATTATTATGATTATTATTATTGTTGTTGTTATTGTTGTTGTTGTTGTCTTTATTATTATCATTATTATTATAGTAATAATATTATTACTATATTATTATTATAGTAATAATTATAAGTATTATTGTTATTATTATTATTATTATTATTTTTTTATTATTATTATTATTATAACTAAATAATTAAATTGCAAGTTTTTGATCTTTGAAAGATAACATGACTGATCAAACAATACTTTCACTTGCAGATTGCAGGATATTCTTTATCCTTGTTATGGTGCAATTATTATTTTAGTGCTGCACATCAAAAATAAAGGTGGCATTTTTATTTGTGTAGGTATGTACACACTCATCTTGCCATTGATTTCCAGTTGGTTAACTGGTCAATTAAGCTGGTGGAATATGACCGGATTTTGATGGGAGCACTTTTGAACTGAGTGGGTATAGATTCATTAATAATAACTTCTGATTGGTTCTTCTGGCATCTTGACCGTCTGCTAGCAACAAAGGTCACACATAAAGTAGACGCATGGCATACTACCCTGTTCCCTATGTGGCAGCGAGCTCTTTCTAATCATAGCAGGTTACCTTGAATGATGCTCATTATAAATCTGGTTGAGCAGCTCGGCCATTAGCTTTCCATATATCTTCTAACGAGCCTTTTTCAGGTAGATAGAGGATTCTTCAGTGAATAACTCATAAGAATAGAGTATATAGCAGCATTTGGAAGGTGTATTGTGTTTGTGATTGGTAAACTTTTGTCCCGAAGTATCTCTGGTCATTTGTAGTTATATTTTTGTAGTTATACTATCCAAGACATGCTAGGAGGTTTATGTAGAGCTAGGAGACACTGGGGATGCTGAAGTTGAGAACAATAGCATTATGTAATGTTAAAAATGTTATGTACGAAGACCTCACCAAAGTCACTCACTGTCGCTTCTCACACCTTGATCAGGGTTCTCTAGGGGAGGCCAGTTTATTTCAGTCTGTCCAATCTTCCTTTTGTTGTCCTCCTCTGCTCCTGACTGTCCCTCAATGACATCTGCTAACTAAAAAGTCTGTGCCTGTCCCTCCTGCTGTGTCCTGATGACTTACTCAGGTGCTCTGATCACCTCTCACAGAGCTCCCGTCACTTCAGTGTCCACTTCCCGGTAGGACATGTCATCAGACACGAGGCCTCTACTGCTGACAACTCAATTACCCAAATTAGTCTCTGTCCACTCCCTTCAACAAACAGCAGCTAATGTCTTTGATACTGCTGGATACTCTTCATAATGCAGACAGAGAGGTTCTCAGACCATTTGTCTACATTGACACTTCATCAAGAATGGCAACAGACTGTCATGATTGAGGAAGGATTGTGACAACATTAGTGAAGGAAATTCTTTTCCACTGATCTTCCTAGAAACGAATCCTGAGCTACGTTTCATGTACAAAATGGGGTTCTTGCTGTTAAATAATGATAAGGTCATTTCTTGATAACACTTCTCTGTAATTCCAGAAAGCATGCATATAGCCTGACAAAATGGAAATGGGTATTGTATGAGAAAATGAGCTAATATATTAAAGCATTAAAATCCAAGCACAAACAGTCAGGCTGTGGGTTCATGTGTAGTTCATTCTCAGTTCTGAGTTGTAGGCCTTAGGGTAGAAATTAACTTGAGAAAAAGGTCAAATGTAAGTAAAAATGAAAGTCTTTATTGCCTGTTTGGTTCACTTTCTATTCATTTGATTTAGCTACAGTCACAATAAATTATTGTTTCCTCCGAATGGTTTTTTCTTAAGAACTTCTTTTAAAAGATAACCATTTCGGAGCCTATAATGACCTCTCCAATTAGCCTAGGCCTTCTATTCATTTAAAACAGCAAGATATTAGAGCTGAAAGGGTGGAGGTTGCAAGGTCATGGAAAACTCTTTCTCATTTTACTTACCCCATCTTCTCCAACTTGCCCACTTCTGACATTAGTCAACTTTATTTGAGCACCCCTGTGGAGGCGTATGCGGTATACAGAGCAAAATGTGATCACAAATTCAAGTGAAGCATGCCTCCCTTCTGCTCCTTTGCTTTCTTCTTTCTCACTAATTAGCTGTTTAAAAGAGCTCAGAGTGGACATATATGGCTCTTCTAGCCAGATGTTAGCCCTGTGTTTTGCCTCCAGGGAAGCACTTTGTTTACTAGAGAACAAGAACCTCATGCTAGCATCAGCTCATTTCAATGGTTTACTTTCCTGTAAAGCTATTTCTCGTACATTCACTTACATGTTATATTAAACTTCGAGCACAAGTACCTTTGACTCTTTTGAGACTATCCTTTATGATAAGACAATTTACTGATTTATACTGCAAGTGTATATCTAGTTCAACAGCATTTTTAAGGTGTTTTTCGATGTAATTACAATAAAGTCAGACTGGTATGTTAACACAGCTCAATAACGTGTGCTTTGGAAAGTGCACTAATAGCAGAGGCAGCAGTAAAGCTGTACACATGTCATCCATCCACTACTTAAGCGAGGATATAGGCCTGCCATTATGCACCATAAGCACTGCTACAACAAAAGAAACCTTGTTTCAAAAAATGATGAATTACTTTCCTACTTGACATCAGATAAAATCTATCTTAATCAATGTCTTGCATCAAGAGGTGAAGCAAAGTGCTTACTTATTTGTTATGGTTTGTGGTCACAAATTACAGATCCTAGATGTAAAATTGCACCACATCTGCATTTCAGCCAGATCCTTAATGTGGAGTCAGAATATCAGGTCAATCGCAGAATATTGAACAAGATAAAAAAGAAAGGAACATCACTCATTCAATGATTGACTGAGGGAATTATTGGTAATCAGTTTTGGATCAGATGGGAACAGTGGAGGACTGAGACAGTAATTCAGGCCTTGAATTTGATTCCATCCCAGGCCACCTTTGCTTGGCCACCTTCTCAAAAACTACAAAAAAAAACACCCCTTACTGCACCCTTACTGGCAAACATTTCTGTGATTTTGCAGCATCTTGCTGTGTCTGTGACCAGGGCTTTTCTTTTTTTTATCTGCTCCCTCTCTGCTCCTCCTTTGTGTTAACACATTTTTTGCACGATTGTCAGATATAGCCAAAGAAGCAGTGTGTTGCTGATGTTGGGTCATGTGGTACCATGTTCGCACCGCAATTGCCTGATTTGTAGATTTTGAGAGGTCTGTCATGTATTCATCAGCCTATCAGATATCAAGCTGAGCTGACAGCACAGCAGGCAGGCCAGAAAAACCGCCAGGCCACCAGGAAATGTCCCGATGCTCCAGATGTCCAGTCTGCCCCTAGATGGGAAATTGGTAAGAGTGGTATAAAACTTTAAGACATCATTTGAAGACTTCAAGAGGAAGGAATTAGTGTTGGGTCTGTGGTGAACTTGGAAATTGCACTGGCATGTTAGTTCCTCAGGAGCTCTTGGTTGCACAATTCCACTCAACTACAAGCTGTCGTTTAAAGGACATTATTTACATTTACATTATTTACTGTCCATTATCACTGAAATGAGGTTCCCTTCTGAGTCTGGTTCCTCTCAAGGTTTCTTCCACATATCATCTCATGGAGTTTTTTTTTCTGGCTCTGGCTTGCTCATTAGGGAAAATTGTTAGAGATATATAAACTTAATTTTACTCTAAAGTAAAGTTTATTCTGTTTCTGTATTTCTGTAAAGCTACTTTCAGACAATATGAATTGTTAAATGCATGATACAAATAAATTGATTTGAATTGAATTGAATGTATAAGAAAAACACAGTGCTTAAGACATACATTACATGTCCATATACATAAGCAAATGTTGACACAAGTCATCATTATAACTGCTTGCATGTGTAGCAGGACTGTGAAGCCTCAGTTTTACATTTGCAATTATACTAGGCATAAATTCCAACAGAAACACATCTATTGCCATTCATCCATTAGTTGCCACTGACTCAAATGTGCACCAGGACCACTGTTTAAAGTTTAACTACCCCATTAACCTGTCCTAATAGCCTCATAGGACAGCCTTTGTGTAAATACTATTCATATTAGCTTTCTACAAAATGTCATTCCAAATAACTGTGTTCCGTTTCCTTTGACCCTAAATGGTCCAGCTAGAAGGCCAGAACACATATTTGGTAAATGTATCTCCGCTTCTATCTCCTCTAAAGGCTATTAAAGGGGTTTGCTCTGTTAAATAAACAGACAAACACACATTAGAGGGCTTCAGGACAAGCTGCCAGTGAGGTTCACTCTTTGGTGCACACCATTAAGTAAACGCAGGCCAGGATTGCAAAAATAGGCTAGAGGCTAAGACCTCCCTCTCTGAAGAAACTATACATAAAAAAATGTTTTCTTTTTTTTTTTATCTTAAAAAAATAATAACATAGTCTTAACCCTTCTTGACTTTTCTCAGTTTGTTTCTCAAAATACAAGCAGTCTTTTATATATATATATATATATATATATATATATATATATATATATATATATATATATATTACATATATATATATATATATATATATATATACATATACATATATATATATATATATATATATATATATATATATATATATATATATATATATATATATATATGTCTGTGTGTATATAAGAAAATATATATGCTTTATGCTGGGGCTGAATTCTATAATGCCCAGTCTGTAGATTAATTTATTGTGTCATATGACAATGTTTTTTTCATTCAATATCGAGACCAGACATCACTGAGTATATTTCATAATGTTACATATGAATATCCAAATGAAGATAAACTCAGAAAAAAAAGACTTTTGAAATAGTCAAAACAATATACTGTAACAATGTTTGGACCCATAGCATTATGATTATTTTCAGTAATTTCTTTTTATTTCTATAAGTTCAGTTCTTCAGGTACCTACTTTCTATCTAATGTAAGTTACAGTATAATGAAATGTTATATATTATAATAACTTCCTATAATTATTCGCCTTTTTTCTCCCTGAATATCTCTCCTCTCTTCTGTTCCATGTTCCATATTTGCTGCAAATTATTTATCTAAAAGACTGTAATCTCCAAGTGCTTTCTACGGCCTCTGAGCTATTTTCCACTCAAGCAACCATGAAGTCATATTGGCACTAAACATATGGTGAGTTCTGTGTGGAGATATTCTTGCAGACTGTGCCGGTGTTTCAGTTGTCTTAGTGAATAACAACATGGTGGATTCAGTGCTTGATTCATGCCTGCACACAAGAATTAGTGCTTTTGCTTTACCTTCATGACCACTGAGCTGTAACATTCAGCCCCCCTTTTCAGTGATCTAGGGTGAATTAGGAATGGAGCTGGATAGGGAGATGAAATAGGCATATTTCTATGAAAACAGAGCACGGAGGTGCGTAATAACGTAAAGACAGAGTTTTTTTAAAAAAAAAAAAAAGGAGAATCAAGCCAGGTATTGCATTTTGCTAAACAAAAAGCCAGCCTATAATTTGCTGTATTTGTGCTGAGAACATTGCACATTTTCATTTTAAACATTTATGTGCAAAACACTGCACATAATTCATTTTTGTCCTGCAAGTTCAAATGCATTAAATACTAAATACATAAAACACAGCACTAGATTCTATACTTAACCACCACATTATGCACTGAATACAAATAATGAAATTTAGATGTGTTTTACTGCAGTTGTAGAGGTCTAGAGTCAAGCGTAATTTATTTGCTGCTGTTTCACTCACAATTTCATTAACAGGTTTACTGGATGTTTTAGAGCAGGGAAATCACCAAACCATGCAGGACTGTGGCCCGCCTCAATTCAGGTTCTATGTAATGTACATAATGGCTGCATCTAGCCGAGACTAGGGAGGGTTTATTTTATTTTTTTTATGCTGGCTGGGTTCATGATTGTTAGGACAAGCGGTAGAGACAGACTAGGGACAGCTTTAGCATATAGACATATTTGGGAGGAATATTTATATTTCTAACTACTTCATTCGCTAGTTTTTTTTTATAACTCAATGTATGATTTAGAATTTGAGCATGCAATAGTCATCTAGAAAGTTTCTTTGTCATTATTTTAGAGAAAAAATATGGAAATGATTTATTTTGGTTTTATATTTTCTTCCCACAAGCCATCAGACTTCTCAATAACTGAACTGTACTGCACTGAGCACAACATACACACACATCATCTGTATGGACTGCATAGACCCTCACAAAACACACACACTGACACATTACACTGTTTACATGCTGCTTACAATCCAGCAAACTGTTTACATGCTGTTTTGCACACCTTTTCTGCTGTTTTTGCACAAACTGTCCCAACATTTCAGCCGTTTTTGCACATATTGTACAATATCTCAGCTATTTCGCACATACTATACAATATTTCAGTCATTTGCTGTTTTTTGCACAATTCTATATATTATCCCAAGGACCTGCTGCTAAGAAACTGTGTTCATTCTAATGTTACTGCACGAAATATTGTTTGAACATTCAGTATTCACATACAGTATTAACACTGGTCGGTCTGTGCTGTTTCTGTTACTGTTTACTATTTATTGTCTTTTGTGTATTGCATTTTTTGTACTTTTTGTATTGTCTTGTAACTTTGTGTCTGCACTGTCTCTTGTCCTGCACTGTCTTTTGTCCTGCCCTTATCCAGAGTGACATACAACAGTGGATACATTAATGCTGGCTCACTAGGTTACATACTTAAGATACCATGAGTTTAAAACATTGTTCAAAGTTACGATGAAAAAGTGTCAAAGGTTTTTTTTTGTGTGTGTTTTTTGTTTTTTTGTTTTTAATATAAATACAAAAGATAGGGAAAGAAGTGCTAGTTGAAGTGTTTCCTGAATAAGTAGGTCTTCAACCGCCGCTTGAAAATAGCCAGTGACTCAGCTGTCCGGACGAAGTTCATTCCACCACCTTGGTGCCAGAACAGAGAAGAGTCTTGTAGTATACTTGCCTCTCTTACCTTGAGAGATGGTGGAACCAGTCGAGCAGTGCTGGTAGAACTCTTATATGGAACTCTGAAGTTTTGTACTTGGCCAGTAAAAACATTTCCCAAAAACTGGTTCGATGTACAGTTACAGCATTTGGCAGACACCCTTATCGAGAACTGAGCAATTGAGGGTTAAGAGCCTTGCACAGGGGCACTGCAGTGGCAGCTTGGTGGCCCAGGGATTCAAACTCTTGACCATCCAATCAGTAGTCCAGCACCTTAACCACATCTCTGTCGCTATATACAGTAGAACCATTGAGGAGCAATGCATATTTGCATTGATATTCAAACGTTTCTCTAATTTGAAGAATGCGTAAGATGAAATCAGTGCCATTATTTTTTGGAATTGTGTCTATATGTATTTAACGCTGTAATGTGTTTGTAAAGTGACAGGAACACATACAATGTATGTTTGTTAAAATATATTTGTACTGTGTTTCAATTTGCTGTACTAGTAGTAGTAGTAGCAATAATAATAATAATAATAATAATAATAATAATAATAATAATAATAATAATAATAATAATAAAAATAATAAACGACCCTCAACTAACTTGGATTAAAGATCCCCACTGTGTTCTTTTCAACAAACCCTTCAAAATGGTTGTAAATGAAGCATGAGACAAAACCATTTTAAGCTCTGTATAGAACTCACAATGTGCTCATACTGAACACGTAGTACTGTTTTTCTATACAGTCCTACACCTGTATACTGGAGTGATTTATAACCCCACACTCCAGTGCCACTCAGAAAAGGAAAAGGTTTCATTGCTCATATAAAGGTTTCAAAGTTTCAAGTCTCATATCGTTTTTATTCTATCTCTGCTCATTTAAATCTACATCCAAATTTCTGCATGCCTGTATTGTATCAATATCTATTGGCTAAAAACTGAACTTAATTTAGTCCATTTGTTTTGCTTTCATTAGAGCTTATTGCATACAGTTATGAGTACATCATCTGACACCCGTAGAAGCAGACTAATCTAAGAACAACAGATGATCCCCATCGCCTAACATCTGCTGTTCATGAGCTTCACTACAGAAGTCACAAAGTCAGAAGTATGCATATGTTCTAAATCACACTGGGGATTTAAAGTTACTTGGTGAAAAAACAACCTGGTAGGTAGGTTATTTACATTAAACA
This sequence comes from Tachysurus vachellii, assembly GCF_030014155.1. Lineage (NCBI taxonomy): Eukaryota > Metazoa > Chordata > Actinopteri > Siluriformes > Bagridae > Tachysurus > Tachysurus vachellii. The sequence continues at coordinate 16,154,548 of NC_083466.1, read as the reverse complement.
ATGACAAGGGGATACTTTGCATGACATTCTATGATTAAATTCAGTGACCGCCAAACTAATTCTGCTAGTGGGAGGAAAGGGACGAACATTTTGCATGAATCAGCGTAGCAAGGTGAAGGAAAGAACAGGGTGGCAGATGGATTGAATTGTGGCCAAAGTCAGGGGTCCAAGGCACTGTCCTCTGAGGTATTCTGCTGTGCTTCTGGACATTACAGCAAAGTCACACAGCGGAGAGGAGAATGGGTTTGGCCTGAAAGGTGGGAATTTGCAAGCAACTGGCAGTAACAGAAGTTCAAGCAGACAATCTGTTTATCTTTTTTTTTTAAATAGCTGAGCTATCCAATAGGAATGATCTGAAATATAGTAGCTTTACTGAGGGAGGAAGGCATGCTGACTTATTGGTTAGCACATTTAGGGGTTAGGGGTTCAGTTCCTGTCTTTACCCTGTGTATGTGGATTTTGCATGTGTTTCATTTGCTTGAGAGCATTCTCCAGGTACTCCAGTTTCCTCCTGCAGTCATCCCCCAAAGACATGCTCTGAAGGCTGACTGGTCTCTAAATTGTATGGAGTGTGGAAGTGTGTGTGCCTTGGTATGGGTTGACACTCTGTCCAGGGTGTCCCCTGCCTTGTGCCCTATGTTCCCTGGGATAGACTGTAGGTTAATTGTGACACTGTGTGTATAGGATAAATGTCACAGAAAATGGATGGATGGATGGATGGATGGATGGATGAATGGGTGGTTGGTTGGATGCATGGATGCATGGATGGATGGATGGATGGATGGATGGATGGATAGATGGATGGATAGATGGATGGATGGATAGATGGGTGGTTGGTTGGTTGGTTGTATGGATGGATGGATGGATAGATGGATGGATGGATGGATGGATGGATAGATGGATGGTTGGTTGGTTGGTTGTATGGATGGATGGATGGATGGATGGATGGATGGATGGATGGATGGATGGATGAATACTAGATTTACACACACAAGATTCTGGATAGTGTCTGTTGTCGCTACCCTTGTGCACTCATAAATCCTTGCTGTTATCATAAATGTATAACTTGAACAACTTCCTTGATTTACTTCTTCTCTGATCTACAATAAACGTGGAAGTATCCAAGTGCAGTTGACAACTGCACAGATATTATACATGTTGCAGATGATTTACAAAGCAAATTTCAAAATGACATCTTTATGTGAAGTTAAGGAAATCATCATTTATTTATTTAGATTCACATTGTTCTCAGGAGGAACTGCTCTCAGAGGCAATCACAGAAGAATAAACAGAAATATGATTTAAACAAACTTATTAAAAAAAATGGAATTCATAAAATGCCCGGGTGTGTGTTAGATTAATAATGAGAAATAAGACATTTTTAAATGCTTCTGGCATCACAGGTGGACACGTTTGGTGAATATTGTATATAAAACCAATTTTATTACTGAGGTAATAAAAGATGACAATGTAAAAACAAAACAAAAAAAATATATATTTTAAGATAAAATGGCATTTTTTATTAATAAACCATAGTATATATTTTGATTTTGTCTTCAAATGGGAATATACCACAAATTTAATACTTACCTGTCAGGCATATTAATTAACCCATGCAATTGCTGTGACACAGCAGGTACTGATAATATACAGTACATGCCAACCTTTATTTTACTGGAAATTGCATATTCATTAAGTCAAATGTGCATAATAACAAAGATGTGATATTTGGCTCACTAGGAAGATTTTATTTTAATTAAGTTTACAGATTTCCTTGCACATGCAAACCTTTGGTAAATCATATTCTACAAGAAAAAACACAGTAATTTAATAAGAAATCACATGTTTGAAATGTCATTCTTCTACGAGCTCTTGCTTAGCTCTGGGTTATTCAGTCTTATGGTCTTGTTGATATAACCCTTTCTTGTTGTAATCCAAAAGAGCCAGATTTAATAGGTAGGGTCATCAGTGGCCAAGCTGGTCCACTGTGTCTGGCTCTAAGAATGCAATTATCGATTAGTGTGCAATACCAATTGTGGTAATTAATGCCCAGGTTATACAGAGAGGACAGGCAAAGACGTGCGGGCCATTTATCATTCCCTGTGCTTGTTTGTTCTCAGCCCATTGAACCAGCACTCCGGCCTTGATGAGCGGAATTTTAATGGCTGCCAATTTGCTGGCCATATGACAAAATGAAAAAGTCTAGAGGTGTAAAGGGTCAGATCGAAATATCAAAGGTGGTGATTTCTCTCTCTCAGTCTCTCCCTCACTCAGTCTCTGCAATCATAATATACCACCACTAATGTAGTACAATTGCTTATAACAAAGCATAAATTTGCCCTTTGGATTGTTTTGGATGCACATATGCAAAGAACCTCCTCCTTTCTGCTTTAGCTAGCTAGGTCTCTGCCATCCATGTGTCTTTGTCCACAGTGAACCCCTCATGAATCTGCTAGAGTCAGCACTTATACACTCTATATGATCTCCTGAGAGAAAAGCAAGAAGTCATATTCCACGAGATTATATCTCCACATCCTCCAGTAATGGATCGAAACTGCCTAAAGGACTAATGGTTAATATCAGCAAGCACTTGTTACTTGTCCTGTGATAAGGACAACCCACTGGGAAAAATTTATATGCTTGATCAGCTTGAACAAAGTAAAATAAATGCTGGCTAAAGAGTGTACGTGAATAGAGAAGAAGTAAAAAAAAAAAAAAAGGTGGGAAACTATCAAAAAGATGTAAGAGATGTCTTACCATATTCATATTTCAGCAACTTTTGCATGAACCTCATGCTGAGAGCCTTAGCAAGTGGGCTAAGAGATGATATTTTGCAGACTCCCTTGGGGTCCAGCAAGTGGATTACTTTTGATAAAGAGCTTAAGGCTGATGAAAGATCATGGTGCACGATGATGTAGCTATTTTAGTGGGAAGGAAGAAGAAAGGAAAAGAAGAACAACTTGGGGAGGGAGAGAAAAGGAGAAGAGAGGATGAGGATGAGAAGGAGGGGGGCTTCTTTGCAAATGGCTAATTGAATACATAAATGTCAACAGAGAACCGAGACCGAAGCAGGAGGAATGGAGCAGAGAGGGACACTGGGAATACTAATGAAGCTCATTATTACCAAAACATTTAACTAACTAACAGCATACAACACAATTAATGCTGAAAGTGTGTGTGTGTGTGTTTGTGTAAACATTTTATATTTATATTTATTTATTCATATATTTGATAGGCCTGACCCTGTTATACAATTGTTTAATACTGTCACTTGAGTTAGTAAAGATTCTGTGCTAAATAAAATCTTTGTGTTCATCATGTCAGAAATGTCACAAAAAAGTTTCACAGGAAACGACTTATCAGTAATATCTGAGAAATGATTTGCTCAAATTTCAGATCAATAATGAATGCATGCTGCAGTTCCTGGTGGAGGATATAGGCTGTGTGGACAGCCACAGTGTCGATTTGAAGGAAGAGATGTAAGAGAATATGACAGACTGCTGACCTTTCCAACTGATCAGAACCGCCAATGCAGATGACAAATAAACCTTTAAGTCAAGTAAAAGTGCTGACAGAGAGTAATATACAACTCCCTCGTCCCTCTGATCCTCCTTTCTCTTCTTTTCTCTTCTCCACCCTGAATGACGTCTTCTCTCAAGTAGAATCTGTTTTTTTAGGTTTTCAGGGCCACACAGAATACAATGCCCTCAAAGGCCACTAAATTGACAAAATAAGAGAGATATTATGAAAAGCTGCAGAATTTTATTTTCTTGGCTCTTCAAAAAAGAATCAGGTTTAGGTTATTTGATGACCAAGTCAAATCAGAAAAGGCATCTCGACAATTTTTGGTTGTTTGTTGTAGATGTGACCGAAGTCAAAGACCTGCCGCGTTGCATAGCCAAGCCATATCAAATGCATTAGAGTGTGTGAGGAAGGTGATGCAACAAATTCAGATATCAAACACTAAGGGAACAAACCTTGCTTAGGATGTACACACAATCCTGAGTTGTTGTGTCTCAGCAGACTACTCTCATTTTGATTTACTGCCTCGATCTGTCTCTATCCAGCAGCAGGGTGCACTATTTATGAAGGATTGCAAGGCCTTGTATCACCCTGCATTGTCTATTTACTTGAATTAGTTGGAATGTGTGTGTGTGTGTGTGTGTGTATGTGTGTGTGTGTGTGTGTAGGTGTGTGTGTGTATGTGTGTGTGTGTGTGTGTGTGTGTGTGATGAAAAGAGAAAGAATATAACCATTACTGACCAACATCATTCTGTATTCTTATATGGACAGTTCTGTGTGTGTGTGTGTGTGTTTGTGTGTGTGTGTGTGTGTGTGTGTGATGAAAAGAGAAAGAATATAACCATTACTGACCAACATCATTCTGTATTCTTATATGGACAGTTCTGTGTGTGTGTGTGTGTGTGTGTGTGTGTGTGTGTCTGTGTGTCCCATTGTTCTGAAACTTGGTCTAGGTTTTATTTCAAATCTGGGGTTGGCACATTGCTATCTTACACGGATATGATTAAACTTTTGGTTAGGATATTTCTGAAGGTAACTGAATACGCAGCATATTTTTATTCTGAACATAAATACTGTCAACTTAGACGAAAATAAGTCAATAAATAAATAAATAAATAAATAAATAAATAAATAAATAAATAAATAAAGAGTCATTTAAATGGAAGAAAATTGTTCCAGTCAGTTTCTGAAATCATATTTGACAGAATGAAAATTTACTTAAAATGGAAACTAGTGCAGAATAAAAAAGCAACTGTTAACAATAGAGAACAATCGATGAATGTACTGTGAAAAGAAATTGCTTATTCCTTTGAGGATGTCACTATTGTTAGAGATATTATTCAAGGCTATCACAATAAGTGAACTGACTCCATTTATCTGTCCATACAGACATGTCCATGTTACAACTTTCTGCTTGCTATAATGCAGCATTTTACATGCACCTTTTACATTTATATGTAGATTTTAGATTTCACATCTTTATTCAATACTTTTGTCAACCCCAACCAATATCTGCTATATATTCCTGGTTCAGTTAGTTTTAATTGTATAACACTTTTATCCATAGACATTGTCATAAACCATCTTTAACAGAAACCTTAATGAACGTTTAGAGAATAATATTATGCAAATCATAGAACTATTAAGTCTTTAAATAATCCCGAGAAACCCTTTAGTAAAAGTGGGAGTATGAGTGAGAGAAAAGTGTTAGAATGCAAGGGTTAGAAAACATACACTTTTCAGGAGCTACCTGCCAGACTATCTCAAATATAGCATTCAGCTTATGTTGGTTTCCGCATTCAGAAAGAGGAAAATGTGGCTATTGTGTACATTTATGTTAAATCATTACTAGCAAACGTTCTAAACAGCATGAAATTTAATCCATTGCCCAATGCTTGTGTTGGTTCTCTATCTACAAGTGTATGTTCATGGTTTTTCACACTTAGCTAATATCACTACAGCAATAAACAGATGAAGAACAAATGCCTTTGTACAATAAAAGTTAACTGACAGGAGTGATAGGTTCATGTGTGTCAAGAATCATATTCGATTCCTGGCTTGGTCCTGTTTGTGGAGTTTCCATGTTCTCTCTGTGCTTTCCTTTAAAGTACTCTGTTTTTCTTCTCCAGTCTAAAGGCATACTGCAGGTTGAATGGCAGTTGATGCACTGTGAATGCACTGTCCAGGGTGTCCCCTTCCTTGTGCCCTGGCCTCCACGGTACACTGTAGGCCCAAAACTCACACTGTGTAGGTTAAGCAGTACAGAAAACGGATGGATGGAGGCTCTTAACTTTTTTTTACGTTCATTAGACAAAAGTGTCTATCCTTTAACATCTACGTTTTTTTTTCTTTTCTTTTTTTATTATTATTTACTCACTCTCTCACACTTATTTTCTACCGCTTATCCGAACTACCTCGGGTCACGGGGAGCCTGTGCCTATCTCAGGCGTCATCGGGCATCAAGGCAGGATACACCCTGGACGGAGTGCCAACCCATCGCAGGGCACACACACACTCTCATTCACTCACGCCATCACACACTATGGGCAATTTTCCAGAGATGCCAATGAAACTACCATGCATGTCTTTGGACCGGGGGAGGAAAGTGGAGTACCCGGAGGAAACCCCCGAGGAACGGAGAGAACATGCAAACTCCACACACACAAGGCGGAGGCAGGAATCGAACCCCCAACCGTGGAGGTGTGAGGCAAACGTGCTAACCACTAAGCCACCGTGCCCCCCATTATTATTTACTCCAAAAGTTAAATACATGCTACTTTTGGTTGTATGATTAAGGTTACATTTCTTTAAATTTAAACATATAAACAAGTGTTGCCCTAACTGCCTAACTGCCTGTCCTCAGATTATAATGGTACTCTAAATGGGTGCTTTGTCAAAGGCAAGTGCTTATAGAGGGTGAACGAGTTACTGTATGTTTTTATTTATTTATTTATTTATTTATTTATTTATTTATTTATTTATTGAATGGATAGAACCAGTGTGAAAGGAAAATAAAACAAGCATGTGTTCATTTATTCAATTCCTATCGTGAGTCATGAGGTGCATGAAAAGGTAAACTAAGTTAGCTAGCCATATGTCTATTACAGCACAATCTATCAGCATGCTGTGCTGTCAGAGGAGGGGCCTGTTGAATTTAGACATAGATTTTGTGTCAGTGGTGAAAAATGGAGATAATTAAGACTGGCCAATCAGCACTACAGTTAGCTGACTGTCCTGAGTTACACTGCATTCTACATTGCTGCAGAGTTAAACAGATTTTCATGAAGGCTAATCACTTATCACAGGTTTTAACTAACCTGACTCAACATGAGATAATCAGCTGCCTGTCTGAATGTAGTACACCGGCTGAAAGGAGTGTTAAATAATTTTCATTCATTTATTCATGATTAATTGTTTTCATGGCTTTTGAAAACTGGTGTATTGGATTTTATTTTAGTAGTTGTAAAGTCAGGGTCATGGACAATCCTGAGTCTATGCTGGCAACACTAGCCAATACTATACAAGATGGCTATAGAATAATGTACTGTAACAGAGCAGACACACAGATATGTTACATAAAAATCTTTAACCATTACAGATTTACTTCCAACACTTCCAATAATTGTGCTTTGTGTGTGTGTGTGTGTGCACTCTTCCTCTGAGAGGCTGAAGTGCTCGTATTGTCTGCTTTATGGCTTTCTATGATCCTCCAGCAGTCTAATCCACTGTGCCTAGAGCCACTTCAATTAATTGATCCTTATACTGCATCCAATAGTGTAATTAAAGGGATAAAGGGATAGAGGGAGGGGGGACTCATTCCCTTAAGACCATTCGATGAGATTCATTTCTCCAACCCTAATCGACTAATTCATCACTATTTTTTTTTAAGTGATGGAGCCGCATGATTTATATTTCGATTACAGGTAGGTGAGGACATGTGAGAATGACACACATATGGAAAGGAATAGATTTTGTACATGCTGACACTGTGAGCGCTTTCAGCCATTTATATGCAAAAGCAAATGTCAGACAAGCTCAATGCAATTCTGCAATTGTCTATGATCACTGGCCTACAGAGTGAGGTAAACCACAGGCTTTTCAGCCACTATGTGGGTGGGAGGGTGTATCAGTGTGGGGGCTGTATATTGAAATACCAGCATGTGTTTTATATATTTATTTATTTTACTGAATTGTTGTACTTAAGTTGTTGTATAAAAGTTTTATCAAGCTACATTTCTTTATACATAATAATAAACAGAAATAGAAAAGAAAAAAAAACAATTATACCGTACAAGCCTAATGATAATCAAATTTCAATTACTTACTACATCTGTACCTACTGTAAGTAAAGATGGAGCCACTAATTAGGCTATTCTCTATTCAGACAAGACATAATCCCTTAAATTGAATATTATATTATATTATATTATATTATATTGTTGTTGTTGAAGTAAAAAAAATATATATATATATATATGTATATATACCAACAATATAAGCTGTTGTCAAAAACAACTGATGTCGTTTGTCCACATTTTTAAACATTGCATTATATTTATTGTATCGTTAGCTGCAATGGTTGTTCACTTGTTTTTAATTTAAAAATTAACAAAATACATAATTTTACTAAGGGTGCCCAAACTTTTGCACACAACTGTAAGAAGCACTGGGTTTGAGAACATGGAATAAAGTTTTAAATATTGCTATCCATTCTTTTATAATTTATAAGACAAATCCGTGTGAAATTGAGGCCTCGGGTAATAAACATTTACTGTATCATGTTGAAAATGTAACCATAGTATACTGCAATCTATGTAATACTTTAAACTGTATTAACCATCCTTAACAAAACAGACCTGAATATATTCAAGACTAGCATCCAAATATCATTATGTATTTGCACATCCATTGCTGCTTCCCCATGCATTTTTGATACACTCCATAGAGGGTGGCTTAAAGTCTTGAAAGGCATCACACAGATAAGAAATCATGCACCCAGTTTCACACACTGATTGGAACTATCTGGTTTTGCTATGGCGAAATTGTGTAAATATGTTTTCACATAATCTCTGATCTGATCTGTGGAAAAAAATGACTTACAGTTATATTAAATTTCTCCTGCAGTTGCTGAACAGTGCCAAAGAAGTGTTTAAGGTTTCCACATGGCACATGTAGTATCCAAATTTGATTCAGAGAGTCAGCTTTGGCCTGAGGAGATAATGTTCTATTAGCTAGCATTCCTGCAGATGAATTTGACCGTAATCCATTAGATGGATTCAGCACTGCAAAACAAATACGACCATTCGGTTTTGCCAAACCTTTTTTTTTCACCTTCATCAAGTAAAAGAACGTAAAGGTCTTGAATTGCATTCCTTATCTGAAGTTATTGAATTAGGTTTAAATGAATTCAATTTACAAATTGCATTCACTAGCGTGTGCAATGTGAGCAGAATAACCAATGTCAACAAATGGAAAAAGTCTTTTGAGATGTTTTTTAAAGACTAAAATTAGTTACAGAAACAAATTAAATCATTTACATTTACATTCCATCTAGTCCGAATATTCCCCATACAGTGTAAACTGAACACAAAATAGCGTTCATGGCATGATCTAACCTCCTATTAAATCTTCCTTGATAACAAATGATGTATAGCTGTAATCAGAAAGAAAAAATACTAAATAAAGAACAGTACATATAAAAGCTTAGGAACAGAATCATTGACAAATCGTATCATTAAATTTAGTTAATTAACTAACTAAACTGAAGAATAGTATCATTTGGTAGCACAAATAACTCTCCAATCGTGCAATCTGGCTTATTTAAAAAAAGCTAAGCTAGCTAATAATGTAGCTGCTCAAGCAGCATTTTTCCTCTGCGGATGTCACTATTTTTACAGATATTATTAAAGGCTATCACAATAAGTGAACTGACTCAGGGGATGTCTATGTCACGACTTGCTATAATGCAGCATGCTCAATCAGTTTGCTTTATAAAAAGCCAAGTGCATGGTCACATTAGTCTAAATAAATAGAGATAAATTGACCTACTGCTCTATCCAGAAAGAATAAACAGCCTGTTTAGCAGTTCCATGGTTGTATCACAACTTGTTTATCTTTATTTGGTTGAAGTAAACATTCTTTTTCTGTCCTTGAACATCACAATGTAGTCTGGTGCTTGTTCTTGGCTATGGAAAGTCTTTAAAGATCAGACATTTCTAGCAGAAAATGTGTCTATACTTTAAGTTCATGTCACATGAATGAGTAGTATATTAATATTATGTTAGCACTGAAATTAGCTTAAAACGTCAATACACGTCAGCACCAGAACATCACATGACCATGTGTCATGTACTGCTGATCACACATCCTTATTACATCATGAGCACCTCAAATTTTGGGTTTGGGGTGTGTTCTTTGCTAGTATTTTTATGTGTTACCTGATGTTTCTACTTTTAGTCTTGATATTGTTTACTTTGCTTTGCACTGCATGATGTATTGGAGGGGGGCACGGTGGCTTAGTGGTTAGCACGTTCGCCTCACACCTCCAGGGTCGGGGTTCGATTCCCGCCTCCACCTTGTGTGTGTGGAGTTTGCATGTTCTCCCCGTGCCTTGGGGGTTTCCTCCGGGTACTCCGGTGTCCTCCCCCGGTCCAAAGACGTGCATGGTAGGTTGATTGGCATCTCTGGAAAATTGTCCCTAGTGTGTGATTGCATGAGTGAATGAGAGTGTGTGTGTGTGCGCCCTGCGATGGGTTGGCACTCCATCCAGGGTGTATCCTGCCTTGATGCCCGATGACGCCTGAGATAGGCACAGGCTCCCCGTGACCCGAGGTAGATCGGATAAGCAGTAGAAGATGAATGAATGATGTATTGCATAATATTATAAGCAATAGTATGTAGTATATAACTTATTATGGTTCAGAATGTTGTACAGTATACAAGTGAATCTTTTCTAATACAATGACAAATTTTATAATATGTACACTACTAGTTGTAGTGTAACGTCTGCTAAAGTAGTCATAGCAACTTCTCTGGCTTTTGACATGAGAGGACTGATTTAAACTATCCATTTATAATGTTTAACAATACACTTTTGTGTGAATATTATCCGGTGCACTTGACTGTTCAGAACAAATGAGTGTTTTCAAAATCATGATTGAATTATGTAAAAAGAAAGATAGAACTTAGTAAATGATCCAAAAACAACATACTGACCTATTCCCAATAAGTCACTGCAATGTTGTTGAGACAAATTGTGCATGTCATGTCAGCATACGGTATGTGTGCTATCTGGGATAAACCAGATCACTTATCTGTCAGTGAAAATGTCATTTGCAGTCAATGTTTACTGAGGCAGCAGATAAACAAAATCGTTTTAAGGTGGTTGACTTTGGGGAACTCTGCAAATTGACATACTTTCCGCATAGGACTACCATAACAAGATTTATAAAAAATGGTTAACTTTTATTAAGTGTCGGTTATTGATGTATAGAAATGTCACATTGAAAATCAAATGGCTGTGAGGATTATCAAGTGATTAGCACATTTGGCTTACACCCTTGCATCTCCTGCAACTCCTTGTGCTTTAGAAGATTCTGGCTTCATCCCCAATCCAATGACATGTGCTATAGGCAGATTGGCATCTATAAATTGTTCATAGGGTAGAAATGAGTGTGTGTGTTTGTGAGTGCACCTTGCAATGGGATGGTATTCCGTTCAGGGTATCACTTAACTTGTGCCCAGAGTCCCCTGGGATAGACTCCAGACTCCCTGTGACACTGTGTAGATAAATAGTACAGAAAACGGACAGATGGATGATAATGAGGAAATTTGTTCAAATTGTTTGTTATAAAGTGCCTCTCTTGAAATGGCCATACAGATAGTGAACATGCAAAGAAGGCCTTCATATTGGGTTAGACCAATCAAAATCTTCCTTTACATGGAGGGGATTGACACTGTACACTTTCCAGTAGTGTACAGCAAGGCTCAGTACTTCTTACGGTTCTCTTACCACTGCTATACAGATGACACTCAATTTATCTTTTTCTTCCTCCCTCAGACATTATGGCTTTTGCTTGGCTCTCAACATGTCTGTTGAACATATCATCATGGATGACAGTTCATCAGCTGAAACTCAGTCACAGCAAAACTAAACTGCTTGTCATCCCAGATGATTCATCCCCAGGTCATCATCTTGGGATATCTTTCTACAACTCCCTAAGTTCTCCCACACCACACTTCCAGCTTCTAGTAGCTGCACACATCATATTCAAAACACTGATGCTTGCCTACAAAGCCAAATATGGACTAGCTCCCTTTTACCTCAAAGCTCTTATTACTCCTCGCACTGTACCTTGCACCCTCTAAGGGTACAAGGTAGGTATACATCGAAACTCTTCTCAATTCTGGTACCTAGGTGGTGAATGAACTTTCCCCAGAAGTTTGAGTCACTGACTCTCCTCAAGCAAGGGTGAAGACCTTCCTCTTCCTGAAATACTTACCTGTAAGCCAGTGCTTACTTATTTTTTTCCCTGTTTGTTATTTAAAAGATGCTATAATTCCTTCAGTCATAGTTTTTAGACTAATGGTATCCTTAGTCTGTCTCCTAGTGAACCTATATTGATGTATCACTCTGGATGAGGGCATTTGCCAAAATCTGTATATGTAATTGTTATCAGCTATGTTACAAAGTCAACATCCTCCCCTATGCAGAACTTATGCATTAGGCACTTCACTAGTTTCAATTTTCGTCTGAATTCATATGGTGAATAATCCATCTGAAAGCATTTGTTGCATAGTGCCAATCATGTTGAAAGGTTGCGTAATGCCTCTCATCACCGGCTTGTACCACATCACATTGTGCTTTTTGTTTGCCCTGCTAGCATTGCAATCTTCCATTCTAGTGACTGTCACTTCTCTGATCTTTGTGTTTATGGAATTCTGCTTGTAGAAACCCGACTGCTTGAAGGACTTTTTTGTTGCCTGTTGTATCACTTTTATCAGGCCATCACCCTTAAGGGAGGTTATGATTTTATTTATTTATTTTTTGCCTTTTTAATAGTTCCCATGGTATCATGTTTGCTAACATAGCTTGATATATATTTTAAGAAAACCACAACTTCATCACATGTACTTCTTGTGCTACTTATGCTTAATTTAAAAAAACAAACAAATCCCAAAAAAGTGCCTTACACCGTGATTGTAGTACATTTAAATGGTTTTTCATGCTATCGTGTCTCCTAAGTCCATCTGTCACTTGGAAGGAAATTGCGGACTGAATACATCAAGTTTCCTTAGAGATACTAAGTAAAATCAAGAAGGTGAGAGAGGAAGAACACTGTATCTGCATGACAAAAAGTCAAAGATAAAGCACTGTTCAGAGATGAAGAGACAGATCTCTTACCGACAAGAGGAGAAAAAACGAATAGACCCGGATATTTGAATCTCATCACCAACAAGGTCAAGTGGTATATACAGAACGTTGACAACAGCATTCAGATCATTCTTCAGACCTGAGCTAAAATTTAAATAGTCTCATTTGATTCCCTGGCAGTCGTGCTAAAAGTTAAGGATATCTAGTGGGACCTGGGTAGTTAGAAAGTGCTGCATTTTGAATCCACATCCAAGGTTGCTAAGGCCGCTTTCAAGAAGATTCTGCTGTTGTGGAGTTTAAAGCTTTGCTTAAATATTACAGAGCCTCTGCAAGTTCATGGCACCTTTGTATGTTTGTGTGGATGGATTTTATTTGATTTTCAGAAAAATAAATTTGTCAGAAAAAAGTACTAGCTTGATCACGTCACTCACCTGTAGCTCAGAGTGGCTGAATTTTTAACAGTAACAAATGGGAGTCCATGTTGTTTAGGTTACACTGAAATGTGGACAGGATAGACAGAGATGCTGTATAAGACATCTAAATACTCTTTCTGATTACAGAGTGTGTGTGTAAATTTATTTCATCTTGAGTTCATTTAGTCTAAAGCTCACTATGTGTGTTTGATGATAGCATGGATTGTGGCTGAAAAGTCTGAGGTACTTTCATCCAAAAGGCTGATTTATTCTTTAAAATGCAGAAAGGGAGATTATTTAAGTGTATCATACAGATGTGATGATGTGCAGACATATTCATGGTGCTGTGTGCGAGGCAAAACATTTTGTCATTGCCGTGCCAGGTTTATTCACCTCACCTTTTATGTTATTTGCTCCATATATAATTTAAAATCAGTTATAATAAAGGAGCATGAAATTCTGTTGTAGAAATAATGTGCCCATGGTAAAGACTATTTTCCATCCAATTTAATCTTGCTGCAAAGCCTGAGCTGTAATGAGTACAAAGAGCTCTGCTCCTCAGCATATCCAGGGATGTGTTATCCTAGTGGCCATAAATGCCATAAATGTAACGTCCACCCTCATAACTATAGATATAGAGAGAGTATATAAATTGTTAAAGCACTAACTAATAGTGTTCCAGCTTGATACTATATTACTAATAATGTACTTTTATCAGAAAACAAACTTGGAGATTACAAATGCATGTGAGTTCTAGAAAACTTCTAGAAAAGTAAAGAAATTGGCAAACAAATAGTCAATACAAGGTGCAAACAGAGTAGCAAGGCATATGCTAGGCAAAATACACAAAGCAAAAGTGAATATATCTTCTAATAGGCAGGCTTGTTAACATCACAGACTTAAAACAACTGATATGTGAAGTAAATAACCTTGATTATTTGTTAAAATGGCACAAGCTGTAGGCATCAGCGTGATGCTCTGGGTTCTGCTGGGAATAGTTGAGTTCTGGCATTCATGTGGTTGAAGCACCTACCTAAACATTGTTTCAGACAAAGTTCACCCCTTCATGGCATTATTCTCTAATTTCAGCATGCTCTTTCAGCCGGATAATTGTATAGGAATGATTTGAGGAACATGACAGAGTTCATGGTATTGATTTGGCCTCCAAACTCCCAGCACTCAATCCGATCAAGCATCTGAGTGTGCTGGACAAACAATTATGATGCAACTTACAGGACTTACAGATTTGTGTCAGATATCACAGCACACCTTCAGAGGTCTCATGCAGTCAGATCACATTTGGTGCATGTGTTCTACACAGTATTAGACAGGTGGTTTAATGTTATGGCTGATTTTAAGTTGTGGAGAGCTGCAGCAGTACCATATTGGCTCATTTGGCCTTGATGAAGTTGTGCTGCATGTAGCTCCATTAGTTCATATAATAAGAATAAGAATAATAAGCATGTCTAGTAATTGAAGTCTGAAAGTGAATGTGTTTGACGTTACTAACATATACTTTAACGATGCAATTTAACCATGCACATTTTTCTGGTCGAAACTTGGTCAGATTTAATGCCTATTAGCTCTGTGTACATGCAATATACGAGATTTACATAGACATGTATATTACAAGACTTTAATTTTAGTTTCTGCTAACATAGTTACTATTTCACTGATGTATATTGGCTGACACTTATGTGATCTGCACTGCACTATATCAAGGTTTCCAAACCCTCACCATACCCAATTTACTCATAAAAGACTTAGCAAATTAGTTGATGAGCTCAATGAGTATGTGTAGTTAGGAAACCTTGGGGCCCTAGGACCGGAGTTGAGAAACCCTGGTCTAGAGAGCAGCTACCCCATACTGATTTATGTTAGGTCCTTCATCATTTCTTTTTTTCTATTTATGATCCCATGTGGAGAAAGAGTGAGAAAGAAGATCTGTTAATGAATATTAAATACTGCAAGACATTTCAAGCTGGTTGTCATGTCTAGGTCTGAATTTTCCTGACTGGTAATCTATCTCCAGAGGGATCATTGCATGTTAATCTCCTCTGGAAGAGTCAGTGACCTACTTGCACCACACTGGACACTAAGCCAGCCTATCATTCTCTCTCTCTCTCTCTCTCTCTCTCTCTCTCTCTCTCTCTCTCTCTTGCTTTCTCTCTCTCTCCACACACCCTACTGTGTTTATCTCCATGGGAACTGTATGTTACATCTAATAGGAAAGATTAATTGGATACTCAGGACAAACACCGTGTTATAGATGTCACTGTTAGAGTATCATGACCCCTTATGCTCACACATCTAATCATGGTTACATGACCCAAAGATGTCTAAGCACTGAAACAGCTGCTATCCTTTTGGTCAGAAATCTAGTACATATTTAGACATGACCCAATTCCATCTGCTTTTAATCCTGTTTAAATGTATTTTACCCTTGCAAAATGGAAAGTGTCTGATGTCCAACAATGGAACCTGGTTTTCTAGTGCAGCACTGAAAAAGATTTCTAGGGAAGAATCCACATGGAGTTCAAAACCTAATCTTAGATTAGGCCTAATCTTTGGGGGAAAAAGACCTTTATCTTCTTTGTAGGAGCTTAGTGGGCTAAGAAATCAAACTTTGAGATTCATTTGGTGAGTGATTAGAGAATTTATTGCACCTTCTCCAAAATCCTAGAATAGTTTGTATTTGAAAAAAAAAAAACAAATGTATTTATGCACCATATATTCATTGGTTCTTTAGGTTATAGTGTATGTATTAAAAAGCTAAAGGCATGTCATGTAATGCTTTAGTGATAGAATAAGTCTTTATCTACTGTGAAATGTAATTTCCTGGTGATTATACACTCACTGGCCACTTTATTAAGTGAAACATCTCTATTGCTGTACCTGATAGATTCACCTTAACACCCAGTGCTAACCCTGACATTTTTTTTGCATCACTGTTGTACAAGCCTTATTCCTGTTTATGATCATGACTTTGTTTCCTATGTCCACGTCAATAAACTGTGCTGAGAAATGTTCATTCATTCTGCCACACTGAAGACACTGGTTAGGATGATCTTAGTTTTTTTTTGTGAAATGGGTAACACTTTATTTTAATAGTCTAAATGTATTTGATTGCCAAAAATTTAAATGAGATCTCCAAATGATCAGTGACAATATACTTCTCAATAATATAACAAGTTGTTGATGTTCGGTGGAGAATTCATGGACACATTATAGACGATCAACTTCTTCCATTTATTTCAGTTTATTTGTCCACATTATGACTGATGATTTCTTAAATACCATCTACAGACTATAAACTTATTTGGATGATCATTTGGTAGATCCTTATCCCCTATACTTATCAAAACGTATCTCATTTGTACAGAACTACTTCATTACTGTATGTAATCTATAGACGGTGTAGAAAAAATAACTATCTAAATAAGTCAGAAACTGTAAATCACTAGACACTAGGAGAATTCAGGATGTGGGTATTTACAGAATATATGCAGACAAAGCAAACAAACACAATCCAAATCCAAAAGTGGTAAAGGAGTTAAGGGTCAAACCCAGTAAAGGCATGACATATTACAAATATTCTATTACCAGCCAGAAGGTCAAATGAATAACACACCAATTGACATTTGGTAATGGCAATCAAAATTACACAAGGCTTGAGCCTACAGGACTCATGGAAATACTCGGAATGGAAAGATTTTGCAAGATTTGCTATAGCATATGTTAGACATGTGATATAAGCTAAACCAGAAAGCGGAGAGCCACAATGTCCTGGCCAAACTATCCATGCAATAAGGTCCAGTAGGAAACCATCTGGGTGTTCATGCCTGTTATGTTCTATGAATCAATGACTGTACTCATCCTCAGTCTCTATATAATACATGTGGAAACCTCACCACTTGGAATTAACTAAGCTATACATAGAATAGCCTGTATTCAATTTCCAGAGGTGAGGATGGCTCAGGTCCAGGTGTTTTTAGTAATGAGTCATATAATATAGGTAATACCCTGTAGGAGGGATGGAGTTCAAAGTGATATGAATCAGGGGTAACCCGTCTAATAACTGTGAAAGTCTATATGATTCTTGGACATGATTAAATCCTGTGGTGCAGATCAATGGTGGACAGTAAGACCATCTGCGTTGTTGGTTTTCTTGAAACTTTTGTTGTCTTAATGATCAGTGGGTCTCAAATTTGTTTGCCTTATCATCTCACTGAGGCAGATTTCACTGAGGCAGGGAATTGTGAGCATATTATGCCTAAGAAAAAAGGTAGTGACTTTGGTCCTACTATTTGTTCCAGAAGTTCCACCAAAGGATCTACTGATTTAAGCATGACCCTTTAAAGGTTCACCTGTGTGTGATACAACAAAGTGAGATTAAGAGATTCCAGTGATGTTCATTGTCTAGTAGCTTGAGATATCTTAAACCTCTTAAACCACTGAGGTAAACTATACAGCTACATGGAAAATGTATAAATACTAGCCTTTTGATCAAAATTATACAGCTCATAAAAACTCCAATACTGGTAAGAATATTATATGCTAAATTAGATTATTTTACTAACTTACCTACTTACTTAAGATGACTGGAGAAATACCACACAGATTCTCTCTCTCTCTCTCTCTCTCTCTCTCTCTCTCGCTCTCTCTCTCGCTCTCTCTCTCTCTAGTTTTGAATCATATGTGCACTGGATGCCTGTTTTTTGGATATTATCCCCTCCTACATTTAATACAATATCATTCTCTGTACCAATATCATCTCCTGGGTCCTGTATTCCCTCAAATAAACTGTGATAGAATTTATATCATCTCAATTAAATAAACAGTTATTGCAAGACTTTTCTCATCACTGTGTTTATTTGTTCATTTCCACAGCACATAAAACTTTGATTTCATTCTCTCATCTTATACTGGAAGAAAAACAGAGTATTGGCTCTGCACACAAACACCAAAGTCAATTTTTACAAAGTGCTAACTGTCTGTGATTGAATTACCCCATAATGTAAAAAAGAAAAAAGTATATTAGAAAATCATAAATCCCTGGAAAACAGCACTATGTTTTCTATGCTTACAATGTTTTCTCACTCCTTGTGTAGTTTATTTAATTCTTAATCAACAGTTGATATTATTAAATGGATTTAAAGATGAGAGGTAATTTCATTTCACAGTCATTGTCCAGATGGAACAAGATGGAAAGATAATCAATGGTGTTATTAATTGCTTACTCGTCTTTGATTCTTGGGAGTATTGATGCTTCTACATGTTTCTATCATGGCTTGAACTAATAACATGTTAGCAAGTGGTTCACATAGCTTACACAAGCAAATAGTTGTCAATTTAGTTCCAATATTTCTAAATATTTTATTCCATTATATACTGTATACTGGGTCAAGAGCTTTTACATAATTCCTTACAGTAACTTCCCCTTAAATAACATGACTTTCAGAGATGTGACCCAGTGGGACAGAGCAAAGAACAGCAGCAGAAGGCAATAAGAATTAAATATGCTTGGGGCAAGATTCACTAGGTCAGGGTGACAAATATACAAGCATTATGAGTGCCACGGAGTAAAGAATAAAGACGGATCCAGATGTGGAGCTACCCCAAACGCCCACAACTTCCACCTAACACATGCTTCAGTCATGCACAGAACATTTAATCATCAAATAGTCAGGGGGCCCTCAAGCAGGCAAAACAAAACAAAACAAAACAAAAAAAACAGCTGCAGTTTGATGAATATGCCAATTCACTCCTGGAAGTTACAGCCAAGGGCAATGGTGACAAGTGTATCCAGGCTATGACTACCATCATTGTTATGCTAGCAGCCCAAGAGATTTGGCTTGTGGGAGAAGAGAGAAGTAAAAGCTCAATACATCATAAACAAGTGAGCAACCAAGCAACTACCACCTCAGGTAAAAACTGGAAATTGGAGCTGACAGTTTAGGAAGGCAGGCAAATAGAGAGAAGGACTTTTAGAATAGTGCAGCATCTTCCAAAAAAGCTGGTGACCTTGAGATGGGCTGAATGAAAGACTAAGTGTTAAAAGCTGACCAAAGAAAGAAGTTTTCGTGAGCAGTATCGTTGTAGAATCCTGAGTGGTGGTCTGAATGTGCCTCTTGTCTCTCCTACAGACAAAGAGAAGTAACTCTAATGACACTACTCATGCTAAAGATTGATCGTTTCTGATTGGTCACCTGGGCTAGGTGAAGACGCTGACAGACCCAAAACACCACCATCCCAGGTTACAATTCTTATCTAGCAATAATACAGTAATATTTACCACATAGGTAATTCTCAGTGATAACCATTTAAATTCACTGAATTTGATGTTTGCTTGAATGTTAGCTAAATTAAAGACACTTACTTTATTTCTAGTCTTTATTTCATCCGTAAGTAAACCAAGCCCACAATGATCAATATAAATCCCTTAATTATATGCTATCGTTGGTTTATTCCATTATTATATGTGGTTTCCTTCAGTTTGTTAAAATCAATAAACCATGAACTTTAGCTTTACCCACAACCACTTGCAATTAAAACAAAGTCATTATCTCTTGTGTAATAGATCCTTAATTTTAACTAAATTAAGAGCACGTGCATTTACCAAAATACCATTTTCCATGAATAATAATAAGTTCAAATAATTTGCATAAATTTAATGACAGTGAACTTGGGGTCGTTGTTGTAACCTACTATTTAGTTGCAGTTATGAATTCTGAAAACAGTTGGTAAACCTTTAGTTCACATTGTGGACCTTTTTTCCACCACTGAACAGGATGAAAATTAGTTCATTTTACATTGAAGTTATAATCAGTTCTTACATGTGTACTGTCATCATTTTTTTTTACATTGTGTGTGTTTTATTCCATATTAAGTTTATGAAACTTCTCAATAAAGTTTAAACACTATGTCTAAAAGCTGAAGAAATAGATTCAAAACAATGGTCTCTAAAACATCTGTGGACCACTGATCCTGAATCAGTCCATAAAATGAACTTAATTCGTCACACAGACAATGAGATATCACCCAACGTTGCAGAGAAAAGAGACAACATCCAAGTAAACCAAGCAAAAACATGTACTGAAGAAACATTTCTAATGTCAGGATCATGCCCGGACATTTCCTCTCGTGAATGTCTTCGTGATCTTTGTCTTGTTTTTTGAGTTACGGTTTCTTTTCTTTTTTTTTTGTGTTTTACTTAATAAATCGTGTGTTTGTTATCCCTGCATTTGGGTCTGGGTTTTTATCCCTGAAAACGCCTCCATTTTCTGACAATTGATGTTAGTGCATAATTGGTGCATTCACTTTAGAAGTTTTTTTTTTTACCTGTTTAAAGGCCACAATTTCAAAATTCACGTTACTATGTGCATATAACGCATGTTATAACTGAAGCATTTTATTGTATTTTTCTCATTTTCCACTTTAATAGGACATTCATCCAAACTGCCAATGTAGCAGCAGAGCAATACATAAAATTGTGTAGATGCAAGTCAAAAACTTCAGATAAGGTTTACGTCAAACTTCAGAAAATGCACAAGAGTCTTTATAGTTCATACAGATTGATGAAAATAAAATTAGTGTCAGTTCTGCAGATGAACAACTTGATAAAGAATGAGGAGATTGCCTGGACTGGACTGGTTTGAACCAAGCGGAAAACTACTGAAATAATAAAAAAAGAAATAAATACCGTCATGGGTAGTAGAAAAGAATCTCAGAATGCACAAAATGTCAAGCCTTAAGGCAGATGGATTACAACAGCAGAAGACCACATCACAGCAGAAGTTTCACTCCTGTCATCCAAGAATAGGAATCTGAGGCTACAGTAGGCACAGACAACAAAGTGTTTTACCCTCAACTCACAGGATGTTGTTTTTTTCTAGAGACTGTTGTGTGTGAAATTCCAAACAGATCAGTATTTTCTAAAAAAAAAAACACAAATCAGCTCATCTCGTACTGGTTTGTGTACATTGTTTCTCATTCTGATGCATGATGCGAATATTACCTGAGCAGGAACCTTGCTTGTGCACAGGGACATTGTCATGTGTGCATCGCTTACCTGCGGAAAAAAGGCAAAACAGTAGAGTGGCTTCTTTCTACATGTTAATTCCACCCTTCCACACTGAATAAATTTCTCAGCAATGTTTGAGAACACATCTGATTGTAACACGTTGGTGCCAGCCACCACGGCACACCTTCAGAGGTCTTGTAGTGTGAATGCTTCCATTCAGTTCCGACCGTTATGGCTGATCAATGTCTGTCCACATTGCAAAGGTCCACTTTCATGATCCAGTACTGCAAGACCATTCATGAGACATGCGTAAGGCAAGTTAATAGATATTAACTGAACATCCATTCGTTTTACATTGTTTGATGTTGGTCCGTTTGCGCAGGATAAGCAAAATAAAACCATCTTCATATACACTGAAATGTCTAGTTTACACAAATCATAAATGGTCTCTTATTTTTGGTAATTGTTCATTCGTAAATCTCCTGATATCTAAGGATATATGGATTTACCCATAAATGAACACTGCATAGATAGCAGTGTGTCTTAGGAGTAAAGTAAGTCCTGTATGTATTAAAGAATTATTTCCATGATGGTAAACAGGGACATTGACAAGATCAGCATAAAAAAAAAATAAAAATCTAATAATTTTTAGTCAGACAATATTTCTAGAGTTAGAGGCAACATAGACTGTGGTTGGGTGACACTTTGCTTAGAGGATACATCAAGGCTTTCTTAGTTTTAGGAGATAAAAGAGACAGAACTGCTAATCACCTTCATGGTAATCAGCTCATGCATTGACAGAGACACAAACAAAGCAGACCTAAGGGATGAACCAACATTAGTCAAGTCAAGAAGCACATTAGCTTGAATGTGCAATAAAAAGGCCAGTGATGTTTATACTCTTTCAGGTCACAACAGGATTCCAAGTGCATCCAAAATTAGATGCATAAATATGACATGATTTAGAATTGATTAATAGCACTATTCTTTAAAAGTCCAGACTGGATAAGGCGGCATCTTAATCAGAGCCCTATAGCTTCTCAAGGAGTGAATCTGGTCAGAATAAAATGATCAGTTATCTCAGTTTGCTGTAAATGTAGCAGATCATGTTCAGGTTTTCCATCGAAATGTGGGCACTTTGTCTTTATAGTATTGTATATCAAATTAACCAAAGGAACATATCATTTAATTAACCTGAAAACCAAAAAAAATTAAAACCATCATAAAGTAGCCTCTAAATCATACACGCCTCATGAGTTCATGAAACTGGATTACGGCTCGGAAAGGTCGTGTGTTGGAATCCCATCACTGCCAAGCTTGGTCCCTGAGCAAGTCCCCTAACCCTCAACTGTTCACTTATATAAAATAAGATGTACGTAAGTCGCTTAATGTTTAAGTGCAAATGGTGTACGCACAATAAAAAAACAGTAAATAGAACAAGCACTTTTTTTTCTAAGATTTGACTAATGAGAGTGGAAACCATTTTGAAACTAAACATTTTCAGTAATTAATATCTAATTACATAGAGCAATAAAAACATTGGCAATATAATAAACATATTAATAGATGTTTATTTCAACAATTGCCATGAACATGCTGTTTGATTTTTCAGTCTGCATTTTCTAGGCTTAAAAACATGATTTTGTTTAAAAAAAAAAAAAAAAATGCTGTATTTAAATATCCCTACTTAGGCTACAGAATAAGGGAAAGCAGTATATGGAGGAGAACGTCCTAGAATGTCTTATACCTCAGTCATAAACAGTAGGTGAAAAATATCTGGCTGACATACTGCTTCTGCTGAGACTGTGCAGTGTGTAATGAATGCGCTCCATACTGCGTTATCCTATAAGGCAAAGGGACTAGAAGAGAAGAGCTGTCAGAATCAAAAAGAACAGAAGACAGCATGTCAGCTCTTTCTAGCTGTTCTAAGGGAATTACACATTACGAAAAAATCCACTACAAAAGTAGTTACTGCAAATAAGTCTCTTTTAAAGCTTTCTTTAAATAAATGTTAAAAATTTGCACTAATGAGCGTATCAAAATCATTTTAAATTGCTACTACATCCGTTATGTCAGTAATCCGTTCGGAGGATGACCGAGAAAATAAATGTCTTTTTTTGTCTCTTGTGTGTGAAATTAATGAACAGGAAGACAAACACGTTTTTTTTAATCGTTATATTTTAATTTCTGCAGAGACAAAAAATGACAAGCAATTTATTTACAGAAATACCTGTACAAAAGCAAAAATTAAATTAAGTAAAATAGTTCATAAATAGAGGTGGACTTCAGCGTTCAGTACATTTTGCCAGGTTCAGCTAAGCTGCGTGCATAGTGACTCCTAATAAAACAATGATTAAAACTGATCGTCAATTCTACATCAACATCCTAGTCGTAGGACAAATAGTGTATGGTTAATTTTACAAATCTCTCCACTAGGGGTGAAATGTCTGACAGCTCAAGGTTTAGTCTTAAGCTCCAAGCTGACAGAACACACACCTCGACTTGTGAGAAGCACGTGGACTATAAAACCTCCTGCTTTCTGCAATGCCGCCTTTAATCTAATCTCTGCTAAGAGTAGAAAATATTTTTTCTAATATGAATGATCAAAGCTTATCTATTTCTATGTTCCATTGGTCTTTCTTTTGCATTCAGCACATTCATTATTTAGCTCTTGTTCCTATCCAACTGACCTTTATTCTCTGTGTTTATCTCTATAATAATATATAACATAGTATCCTGCATGTGCACAGATTCATATATCTCTCACAGAGGTGTATGTTTTGCCAGCACACATTTCTGTATATCTGACTTTTTTTTTTCTCCCAGTCTATTAGCGTTTAGCAAAACCACCAGCTAATCAGTTTTATGTCTCTGCTAGACAAACTTAGTTTAGCTCTTCAGTCTGCGCTGAGCTTAACTAATGCGGCATTTACTGCACCGATAATTTCATTATCCTTACTATCATGACTATGATGATCTCATTAGCAACACTTTTTTATAAGTATGTATATAAATAACGGTTTGGTCAAGTAATCATGCGGAAATTTGAACTCGGATGGATTCATATGCTAGGAGACTGCCTAAAATGTGTACAGTTTTTACTTATTGATAGACTTGACGACATTTGACCGATCTAACATGAGGAAGTCACAAGATAAAAGCTTTGTTTTTGAGAGTTTCTTTTTCAGTATCGTATAAACAGGGTGCGTAAATTCCCCAGATAACACCCTTTCACCCATTTCCGTGTTTTTATACTAGTCAAAACGACGAGTCATACCAATAACGGTATAAAAAGGCACAGTTGCATATTTTGCATTCACTCTATAGAATTGTTTTGAATTTTTTTTTTTTTTTTTTTTTTTTTTTTTTTTACAGAAGCATTCTAAATATACAAAGTGACACTGGAAAGGATAAAGAAAAAAAATGGAATATGAAAATATGGATGAAGCTCAAAGCTCAACACAGGGTGTCTTTACCGAGTTAAAAAAAAAAAGACAAAAACTTCATGCCAGCTGAATACGGTGTGAGATTATGTTATAAATGTGTGATATGAGAAGTAATCTTTCTGTGATATCCATGAGAGTGTGTGAGAAAGTGACATATATATACTGTATATATATATATATATATAAAAAAATGACATTTGGTCAGAAGAATGAAAACATGAAAAGTTGATTTGTGAAATGTGTGACGCTAAATAAACCTGATGAATCGTCGTAGTATACATATTTCATTTTTCATCCTTGTCAAAATGATAATCTAAGCCATACTACATGTCTGTTTATAATGTTCATTTATAACAAAAGCAAGCAATGGACCTCCGAGATCACACGGTAAGAGTTTTTTTTTATCCATTTCCATTTTTTTTGTTTGTTTTTTTTTGCCTTCATAGTACGTGAAGTAGAATCCCTTTAAACGTGCAATAAAAAGTACATATTTCTGTATACAGTGGATAAGCATCAGAGCACTTCTTTTAACGACAAGTAGAACACACACAGACTATAGATTCAGGCTGCGAGGAAAAAAAAGTGCAGTCCGTTCAGACTCAATGTTCTCCATCATACAAAAGAGTCATTCCGTTGCATCTGATTATTGTCACCCAGTTTTAAAGGCAGGATTTGAGCCTTAGAAGTGTACACTCAACCACAAACTCGGGATGGATTATTGGAGCACAGGACCTTACCATGAGAACTTGTGTGTATTGGAAATGTGTATGTGTGTGTGTGTTTTTCAAAGGACATCATCTAACGGCTGTTACTCTAGCCCCAGTCTCTACAGTTAAAGGTGCAGGTACTTAAACCAACACAACAAAACAGATTTTCATTTTGTCTCTTCTTTACACCAAAATACCTGTTCAGGTTCGTCCTAGGACTTTGGTTTTCTATTATTTTTTTGTTTCGTTTTGTTTTGCATGGCCACAAGTGCTCCTTTAGCCCAATGACATCGTAAAGAGACCTGTTTTGATTGTACAAATCTATTTCGCTGGTGGATCCTCATGCCCTCAGTGTGTTTGTGTATCAGTATTCACTGATTCGTTGCCATTAGGTGACACAGACACGTTGCAGGCATGACTTCTGTACTTTAGGTAGGTATGATTGTGAATGAATACTACTACGTCCCTTGGGTTTATTGCTCAATTTAACACTCATACTTTGAGAATGTAACACAGGACCAGCCCAAGCGTGTGGTCAGAGGGACCAAGTCATCTTACTCTTAATCATTATCCTACTAGTCAGTCGTTTAGCTAACAAGAGACCTTATAGCCGGTTAGGTCCTGTATGTGTGTGTAAGGTGCTGTGTGTACTTGTGTGCATGTGTAACTCATTGTGTGCCATACGTCACTAAGGGCTTCGCTTTCAAGTCATAGACAACAACAACAACAACAACAACAAAAAAAAAACAAAAACGGCATAGATTGTGTCAAGAACTCCTAGAGTTGCCAATGCTCATGGAATTACAGCACTAACAGGCGACCCAAGAAATATCAACAACTCCCACAATGCAGCAGTGTACAGAGAAAAAGACAGGGGCGGAGCGTTTGGTGAGTCGACAGCTTAGGCATAAAGCAAGTGTCCCAAATATGTTTTACGTATTTATGTACAACTTGTCACCCACATGAGAGCCTGTGAGTGTGTGTGTGTGTGTGTGTGTGTGTGTGTGTGTTTCTGTGTGAGTGTTTGAAAAGCAGATAGGCACACAGGTAAACTCGCTTCTTGCAGTGTAAGTTCACCATTTACAGCTTGTATGCCACCGTTAAGATATCTACAGATCCATTGTAAAGGTTACAGTCACTGGAAATGTTACTAGTACATAAAGACGTGCTCCAGGTGTTTTCTGAAAGGTTTTGCTTTGCCATTGCCATTACTGATTAAGTTATGCATCAGGTCTTTTCCTGGATTGGCCAGTTTTGTTGTTTTTGGTGTCTCTTTGAATGTCAGGGTTGTCCAGTGTAACTAGTCCAATGCTTGGACAGATTGCATAAGTATAGAATAATAAAAAAAATAATATTAATAATAAAAAAAATCTTCATTTCCAATCTCCTTCAGGAACATTAACATGAAATCATGAAATAAAGATCAAATAAAAAATAAAACAGCAACAGTTTTGCTTCCTGCCATCTATTTAGGAATAATTAGAAAAATTGGAATGAGAAAAAAAAGAAAAAAGTCCTAAGAAGTATAGTCCAAGTCATTAAGGGCTAGATTTTGCATGCATGCTTATGATGAATTCTACACAACCAGGCAGCACTTTGGGAAAAAGTCAGAGGGCCCGGAATGCTAGCAGCAAAGTGACACAGGACTCATCCACCAGCATCCCTCTCTCTCCACCTCTGTCTTTCTCTCCTCCTCCTCCTCTATCTCCTCCATGCCTACAAAACTGTTATCCATGCTTTCATGTCTTTTACTCACTGCTTATATCAAACAAGCACACATTTCATGCCAGGCTTTGGCGCTAAAGAGCGTCTCTGAAATTGCCGAAGAGTCGTTGTTGGATCGGGTACTGAATCGTGACTCGTTCACTGGGACCTTCACAGGTAAACCTCACGCCTGGTGAGCGTCCCGCATTGCGTGGGTTTATATTCGCCTGTGGGTGCCAGAGGAATCTCTTCGACGGGCCGAGACGTTTCGTTGTTAGCAGAGAAGGCGGCTGAGCCGAAAGCGTCGTAGGCTGAGGAGGAGGAAGAGGAGGAGGCCATTTTCTTGTTGAGGAGATTGCGGTTGCGGTCTCCGAGCAGGTGCGAGGGCTCTCCGTTGGCGAGTGGATCGGAGCTTGTGGCCGGTTCAGCGCCGCTGCATCCAGCTGAGCTCGAGTTGAAGGTGGAGAGTTTGGGAGGGGTGGCTTTGGGCCTGCGCTCGGGTGAAGTGCGCACCGGCATCCAGCAGGCGTCTGAGTGGCCGTACTCGTCACACTCGCGCGTACACTTCCCCGTCATGGCTACATCCGGCAGGGGCCGAGAGTCTGCAAAAACACACAGAGACACACATATTTCAACTTCAATATTACTACAAGATTTGAATTGGGAAGAAGAATTTAGGATTTAGTGTGCTATGTGCCTCATGAAGCCTAAAATTACTTCGTATAATGCTTCGTTACATGTTACATTTAACAGAGTGCACCAAGGTACACTGAGAAATTGGTTTCAAATTAAACGTATCTAATTGTTTTTTCTCTGCAGCACAACAATTACTAGTTTTAACTTTTTGGAGCTTCATGGTAAACACATACCACGTAACAAAAAATGACACACACACATCAAGCCTAGAAGTCAAAAAGAAAAAAGAAAGAAAGAACAAAATATGTGAGGTGAGTTCTCTTAAAATAACGCCATGCTTCAAAATAACAAACTAAAAAAAAACAAAAACAAACAAACAAACAAAAAAAAAAACGTGGGGGCAAATCATCTGTTCTGTGATTTCTACATCTAAATCAAATGGTGTCAAACTTCCATTCTAGGTCTGTATTAAAGGCACCAGGCCTTTTCTGTCTGTGAGTTTGTGTGTGTGTGTTTAGGTATTTTATTTTTTATTTTATATATGTATTTATTTGATTAATAAGCTGACTCTACAGTGTAATAACTCACACAATTGAAGTCCCAGAAAACAGATATTGCAGAGATAGCAGTTTTTTGTTTTTTTTATAAATATTAAAAAAAAACAGCTTAATTTAAGCACTGTACTTTTGTACTTGTACATTTTCATTAACCAACTGAACAGAAACAACTTTATATAGTCACTTTACACCTATGAAAATCAGAGTGTGTTGGAAATGCTGAGTTTATGAACCATGCGTTTTTGTTCAGAATTTTAAAAAAAAAAAAAAACAAGAAGACTTTAGGATTTTACTTCAGCGTGAGAGTGAGTATACTGTATATTCTTTACCTGAACACTGGCATCTTATTGTGCAGCCATATGGTCTTTTAAATGCATGAATAAATGAATAAATTCATCAGTAAACAACACTAATAAAAGTTTTATTAGCTAACAAACGTAAGAAATAAATATAAAAATATGGACCGGCACCGGACTGCACAGGGAACTGAATGGAAGCATACAGAAAAAGCTCTTTCTTGCTGTTTCTGATTGTTGTTTAGTGACAAAGTGCCAAAGCTTTAATGTTAAAAGTGGTTGGTCAGTGACCAAATATGGGGTATGATACAAGCAACAAGGGGTGAGTGCAAATCTAAAAAGAAAGCATGCTGTCTCTGGCTGAGGAGATAAAAAATAGTTTTAACCATGGCTTACTTTTATTGTTCTTTTTCTCCTGTAAAGAAAGAATGAGATAGAATCACTGTTTGTTTCCTGCACAGTGTTTCAATCTTTGCAAAAAATAAAAAAATAAAAAAAAAAAGGTGCCAAATGTGTTATAGCAAATTGTATTAACAAAGTGAGAAGAATTTGAGACAATGTGCACAAATAAACGTGTTGGAATTCGGTTTAGAAAAGCACTGGTTAGTCACAGCAGGAAAAAAAAGAAGAAGAAGAAGAGGAAGAAGAAGAAAAAGAAATAGATAAATATGTATCACCAGCTAATACACAAATACAAGGTTTACTAACTATACGCAAGAGTGATAAAAGCATACCTAGGAAGTATCTTATTAATTTAAGTGGTCTATATGAATGTTTGGATTGCATTTAATGAAGTGTATTAGTGTCAAAACAGGCCAAACCTGGCAAATCTACCACACTCTAGTCACACACTGATACTCTTTTTCTGTGAATCCTTTTCCTCTCTCTCTTTCTCTCTTTTTCTCTCTCTCCCTCTCTTTCACTCTGTCTCTCTCTTTTCTTATGAATCCCTGTTC
This sequence comes from Tachysurus vachellii, assembly GCF_030014155.1. Lineage (NCBI taxonomy): Eukaryota > Metazoa > Chordata > Actinopteri > Siluriformes > Bagridae > Tachysurus > Tachysurus vachellii. The sequence goes on along the minus strand of NC_083466.1, from coordinate 16,124,915 downwards.
AGGTCATTTATATTAACCTTCCACACCCCTGAACATGTTCATCTGACCTTGGTGATTGTTGCTAGGCTGTTGCTCACACGCTCCCGTGTGAGATCCCATTAGCCTTTGATTCGTGATGGGTTGAGTTAGGGTTCGTTGAGGCTGACGTGAACTTTAGTACCATAGCAGGTCATTAAAGACCAGTGTGGGCATGTTTTGGTGGCTGCAGGGCTCACACTGGGCTTACGTTAAAAGAGTCAAGCTGGAAGGATGGTAGCCCTAGGGGGAGGCGTGAAGGTACGATTGATAAGCTGAGTCATGCTCGAAATCATGCTCAGTCATGCTAAGCTGATGAGTGTGTGTGATCGACAGCAAGTCGATTAAAACCAACACGGTGCCAACATTTCTAACGTCGCTACGCCCTACGGAGTAAGTTATGTAATGTGGCACTTGCGTGCATTAGAAGATGAGGTTCTAATGCTGAGCCTTTTACCACAGACCTGATAATTTTCTATCATCGTCTGGCTATAAGGTAATTCGGTGTTTTATACAGAATTAATAAGCTTGTTCGAATACATTATCTTTTTTATAGTAATGACTACATGCAGGCTTGTATGATAGATGGACAATCTTTTTAAAATTTTAAAAATGTGTCTAATTAAGGAAACCTAAAGCTGTGCAGAGGAAAGTTAGAGGAAAGATATTGAGCTTTGACTTTTATGTCTTCTTAACCCCAAGACATTGGGGAAGAAAGTGAGAAAACTTTTTACGTACAACTTAACTTTAACCTGCACTTCTGTATATCAAATATTAAATAGATATAACGTATTCCAATTCATTTTAATAATAATTTGTTAATGTTGGTTTAATTGCTGAGGTATAAGAAGAATAAAACACTTCGGAATGCGTTCTTATGTGTTGTTCAGGACGGTATAACCTTAACACCACTTCATGCCAGATTGCATCACACCACCCAGTCTCTGATTATTTTCTCATAACAACATGCCCTGTCATGTTATATTCCTTACTTAACAAAAAGTATGTTTAACATGCTGTAAAGTGCACACCATTTGAACAGACACTACAGTATAGTCAGATTTAATCCTATAATTCTGGGAATGAAAATGATGAATGATGTATCTAAGCTTGCAGCACAGATTCAATCCGGTGCAGAATTCCCTGCAGTAGTGGAGGAAGGCCAATAAGATCTCACTTTTACTTCTCCTGCTTGACACTTCACTGTCTGCTTTATAATGACCATCAGGATGAGGGTTTGTCTCCACTACACCTTTGTTCCTCTCTCTCTCTCTCTCTCTCTCTCTCTCTCTCTCTCTCTCTCTCTCTTGCTCTCTCTGTCTCTCTCTCTCTCACACACACACACACACCCAAGGGTCTGTCCTACAATTAAGCCATCAAGGCCTTGTTGCAGTTCTCAGCCTTTACCCAGAATTCTTTGCAAGCTCTCCAGGGGGCACCAAATTGCACTAAACCACTGGCTGTTGGTTAAAGTGTCAGAGTTCAGCCGGTGATCATATCACCTCAATCATTCCCTCTGACCATTTCATCCTCCAGCCAGCCCTCAACCCTCTCACAGAGCAGTGAATTCAGTTGAATTCACTCACCAGGTCTTTGAGAATTTGTTCGTGTGAATGAAACTGTGGGCTAATTAATGCTTACTATGGGATCTCGGTCTCAGTTTTACTATCAGAACTCGCCAGCAAGTTATGGGTCAAGTGCAATAGGTTGATATGCATAGTACACTTGATGCAGCAATTGGAGATGGATTTAACCCGAGACACATTTGATTACACATATAAATGCATGCGGGATACAATCCAGATGCGAGACGCATGACCAGGTTTAAATGGGGTCAAAGAAATGGCATGTAATTGAATGTGAATTTATTAGAGCTGCTTACTGATTACAAACTATCAATGTCTTCACATCTGAATGTGAATGTCTAAAGGAGGATGATTAATCTCAACCTTTTGGGTTTAATCTCAGCTAAAGAGAGTTATTCACTTTCTCTTTTCAAAGTACAAACGAGGCCAACGTATTCATTTCTTCTACCTTTTTTTTCACTCGGCTAAGAGATCCAGTCACTGCAACAAAACCATCTGGCCACATTCAAGCCAATGGAAAACAGTGACAGATTTGAACGATCAGGCAGTAACGCATGAGATACTGTAGTAAATTTGTGAAAGAAAAGTTCATTGGTGTGTTCTATCTATACTTAATCTGCATCAGGTAGAAATTTCAGCAGAAATGTTTTTGTCTGTTCGTTTTATTGCCCAGGTACAGAACACACAGATTATACTATTTAAACTGTTGGCCATTGCATGGCTAAGGGGCATGTAATTGTAATTTTTATCATCTACGACTTTCTTTCCTTTCATTATATGCATATTATGTTCAGAATTTAAATCATCAATCAAATAAGCACCATAAACCTGAACAAATCCAATAGTCTATGTGTATTCCCTCAGCTCGAAACGTGTATAATTAAATCAGTAATGTGTATTCGATCTGGCATCCACTGTAAATGTGCCCTCTCTTTGTAAAGATGCTGAATAGGGCTAAGAGTCCAAATGGGATCTGGCTGATTAGTATTGTATAAATACTGCAGAGGGCTAACAAGGTCAAGAGCACTCCTCATTCAACCGTATTATTACACATAGACGCATAGACACAAACACACACTTAAAGGTCATATCTGTGAAGGAAAATGCATGTGTGGGGGTGACACTCTCACTTCTCTTTGGGCTTTTTCCAAATCCCACTGACTCGAAATCTGAATCTCCAGTCAGTTTGAAGACTACAGGCTGACTGCAGAGAGGCTTCGGAGGAGTTCAACAAATGGGGCCACACACACGGGACGGAAATGCTAGCGGCTCGGCGTTGTACTAACTGTCGTGCAGCATAGTGGGCTTTTCTGCCAGCAGGGGCTCAGTGCATAATGTGTGCCATTTTCCAGCAAGTCCCTTTGAATACATTCAAAAGAGGCATAAACTTCAACCCGCCAGAACGATTGAGACTGAGGGATGAAGGATGGGGTGCAGCGGAAGAAATGGTACTGAGCTATTCTGCAAGTTAATTACATACGGACAAAAGTAGATTCTTGGGCACAGTCAGTTCCCTGCTGTTGGGCGACTGGTGACTGCAGGGTCGTATGTAGGCTAAAATGCTAGAAGTGACTGACAGCAAGATTTGTAAGAATTTAGAATGTATATATGTTTGTGTGTGTGTGTGTGTGTGTGTGTGTGTGTGTCTTAATGAAAGTTAAAGGAATAGAAAGTGTGTGTGTTTTCTTGACTGTAATATCAGCCTTTTTCCTGCTGAGAATAGCTGAGCTCAACAGTCTGGTGTTTTGATCTGCGTTTTCTGGATAGGAAACACTACTCTAGCAAATGCTGACCCCTCTGTCCAGTCTGTGCTTGTATGTGTGTGTTTGTGTGTGTGTGGGAGTGTGTCTGTGTTTCAGAGCAAGACAGGAAGTGTTTACATGTACCTTTAACTTGGCACTCTGCTGAAAATCTGTTTACACCTATATAACATAATCTGAACCAAGCTGTAATACACACAGGGTTGGATTTAGTGCTAATGTAATAAATGTGAATGTTATAAAAATGATAAATATGTGAATCATATCACAGTGTAACACAAATCAAATTCTATTTTAACATTTATTTTGATTGAGCTGCTTGCTTTTTTTTTTTTTTTTTTACTGCACTTACAAAAGAAAGATATGGCCCTTTCCTGAGCTAACGAATTATTTTAAGCTCTTAAAATATACAACATGAAATTTCATTAACTGTGTGTCATTATATGGGATGTGTAGGTTGAGAATGTTGTGACTAAATAACCAAATTCTTCTTCTATTTAATGGATTATACCCACATCCTTCTGTCAAACAGAAATTTAATTAGCATTGGCCTCAATCAGTTTACTCCATAATGTTATTTTGATTCCAATTAAGCCATCAGTCAAATCATTAATGGATTAACAGTCAGCATATAAACACAGCTACTGAGTAACAGTGATGCACACCAGCATGGCTACCAACCAAAACACACACACACACACACACACACACACACACACACACACACATACACACACACGATCTTGAATATTCCTCCAAGCCTCAAAAAAAAATTGCATAAAAATAACCACAGACTCACTCGTTTAATTGCCTGCAAAAGTTTCACATGCTGCCTGCCCTCCTCTTTCACAATAAAATGCTTGTGCGACTGTCTACATTTTCCTCCTCTCACAATCTAATCTAGATTCTGAACCTTTCTTTTTCCTTTAACAATCTAATGAATATCACATTCTCCCTTTTTAACAGGTCATTAACTTGCCTGTCTTGGGACACTTCACAGAGTTCCCATTTTGCCAGAAAACAGAGACCAGGGATCCACTCGTCCTTTTAACAAACCCTTTTTTTTTTTGAGAGCAGCTACGAAGCTTCAAAAAATCTCTTTAACTAGGTTGTAGTGTTATAAACATAAAGTGCTTTTCTTAATGCAAACAAAATGCTGTAGTAAAAGGATTCTATTAAGAGTGTGGTGGTAATAATACATTATCTTTTATTATGTCTGTCTATCATATGGACATATAAGACAGAACAAGAAAGAAGGAATAAAGAGAGAGATTTCCTTATGTCCGTTTTGTCGTATTTGATTGGTTTGTACTGGGGCTGAATTAGCTGACTGATTATTGGCCATTATGAGGATCTAGCCTTATACTCGGCTATGTGTAGAAGCCTTGTAGCATTTTAAATAGGAATGGGAATTATCCAAGTCCCCTACACACACACACACACACACATACACTGTCGCCCTCTTCTTAACAACTGGTTACATGCATACAGTATACATATAAAATTAGCTAAATAAATTGTAAAACAATATTAATAGTGCTCTCCACAAGTACATCCTAAGTCCCCGAGGGTCCATTATCTGTAGGCTGGAAGTCTATGATTATTTATGTCTGTGATTTATTTTCATAACATAACAGTTGTACTAACAACTTATCGACTACAATCATAATTATAATTTATCTTCTATGGTTGTAATCAATAATTATTTACATGAATGAAATCACTAAAGTTTAATAATTATGGTTATAAATAATATGTTAAGTACCATTTGAAAAAAAAAAAAAGAAAAGAATTTGAATGCTAATGTGATACAAAAGGCATCTTTTATTTGAATGAATTTAAAATGGTCTGTTGTATTTATGATATATTTTTATTAAGATTTTTTAACACTACTTGGAGTATTTGGCTGTTAATATTTTGTTACGCAAATGCAGGTTAAAAGTCTGTTTAGTTTATAAAGTAAGCGCATTATACTGTTCAGTCATTTGTTTTCCGTTTGCAATTGCGAATCCTTTTTAGCAGCACAAATGTTAACATGCTAGTTGAGGGATAGTGCTGAATGAAAAGAAGGCTACTATTAGGATAGTGAGAAGAAAAGAGGCGAAGCGAGCGTTGACCTGGTTTGCTTCAGTAGACTCAGTGTCCAGCTGCATATGCTTTCAGAGGTCTCGCATCAGTAAACCTGGGCAACAGTGTAAAACATCCCATCCTAACACAATGAAACACATCACATGAACAAGAGCCATGACCGATATGGTGCAGTAAGCATGCGACTGACCTCACTTTGTCTTGTCTTTTTATCTTTTTTGTCTTTTTTCTCTTTCATGTTCAGAATAGAGTTCATGGTTTGGAGGCACATGCTTTGTTGCTGTCACTATTTTTGTGCTTAAACTATGTCTGCTCACTGTCACTATCTGCTCCATGCTCTTATTTTATTTTATTTTATTTTATTTTATTTTATTTATTTATTTATTTATTTATTTATTTATTTATTTATTTATATAAAAAAAAACTTTATATGCTGTTACAAACGTGTTATTTATTATTTTATTATTTCTTTCTTTTATGTGACTAATGTTCATAATTGCAACTTATTATGCTTATTTTTAGTATTTGTATATTATTATTATTATTATTATTATTATTATTATTATTATTATTATTATTATTATATACTTACTGTCCACTTTATTAGGAACACCGGTAAAGATGCTCATTTATTCAGTTATCTAATCATCCAATATAACCAATGGATAAACTCAGACACAGACACAGAACAAGAGCTTCAGTTCATGTTCACATCAAACACCAGAATGAAGAAAATGTGTGATCTCTCCGACTTTAACCATGGCATGGCTATTGGTAGCAGATGGGCTGGATTGAGTATTTCAGGAACAGATGATCTCCTGGGATTTTCACACACACACACACACACACACCAGTCTCTAGAGATCACATAACAAACACACAAACAAACAGAATGAGTGAGCAACAGTTCTGTGAAAACACCTTGTTGATAAGAGAGGTCAGAGGAAAATAGCCAAAGTAGGTTTTTGGCCTCAGGAAGACTACAGTGACTCATATCTTCTCTGTACTACTGTAGTGAGCGGAACAACCTCTCAGCATGCACAAAACAATGAACCTTGAGGTGTTGGACAACAGCCAAACAGCAGAAGACCACACTGGATTTCTGTGCTGTCAGTCTTCTTCAACAGTCTTCAGCTGTCTAGTATCTGTTCTTCTAATAGCCTGAGATTCTTGTTCTTGGGTGACAGTAGAGGAACCTGAAGTCGTCTTCTGCTATTGTAGCTCACCAGCCTCATGATTTGATGACTTTTGAATTCTGAGATGCTTTTCTGTTCATTACAGCTGTAAAGGGTCTTTGTTTTACTATAATAGCTATGCAGACCCTGGCAGAACAGACCAGCCTGATCATTTCTTCTGATCTCTGTCATCAACAAGGTGTTTCACCCTGCAGACCCTGCTCTCACAGGATGTTTTTTTTTTTTCACACCATTTTGTGTAAACACTAGAGACTAGAGACTGTGTCCAAGGAGATCAGCAAAAAAAAAAAACTCAGAAAAGCAGAAAAACTCAAACCAGCCTTGCTGGTACCAACATCCCTGCCACAGTTATAGTCACAGAAATCGCATTTTCCCCATTCTGATATTTGATGTCTACATAAAGCTCTTGCCACATGACTGTCTGATTGGATAACAGCAGAAATACAGGTGCAGGTGTACAGGTGTTCCTATTAAAGTGGACAGGGAGTATATGCTTAATTTAAACTTATATTTTTACCAGTCCTTGGTTAGTAAATTTTCCTAGTGCTGATCAACAGGAACACTGTCTGTCTGTCTGTCTGCCTGCCTGCCTGCCTGCCTGCCTGCCTGTCTGTCTGTCTGTCTGTCTGTCTGTCTATCTATCTATCTATCTATCTATCCATCATTAATATAGCATTTTATAAAGCCACACACTATATTTCGGTCTGTTCATACATTCCAGGCTCCTGTTCATGTGCAAACGGTTCAGCAGCATTTTAAATGAACCATATTACAGCAAAAAAGCTCCTGCAGATCCTTTAGGCTGCTGAATAGGTAGCGATGGTCCTTTATGATGGTGAACAGCACTTGAGGAAATAATTAGTGTACGGTTAGACCACTCCAACTGTGATTAATTGAGGGGAGATTAGCTAGCATAATTTCATTCTGGTGATGATGTGGCTGCCAATTACCTAATGCAACTCCTTTACCATTTCTCTCTCTCTCTCTCTCTCTCTCTCTCTCACTCTTTCCTCTCCTTTCTTTCTTCTGGTTTTTATATTCCTCTCATCCTGAGTCATTGTCACTTTGTCATGGAGACCTACACACAGCACACACCCGGCGTTCACAGAAAGGCTTGTGACATGTAGAAGCAGAAAATGTAGTGCATAGTGATAGAACAGCTCATGCTTTTCCCCACACATTTATCCAAAAAAAAAAAAAAAAAAGAGAGAGAGAGAGAGAGAGAAAGAGAGAGAGAAGAAATCATTATTCATAGCAGGCACTACCACTTTCATTTCACAGATCACATGGCAAATAGATGGGGAGAGGAGTATGAGGCATTCAATAGACAGACACAGTAAAACAGGCAACGTGTGTGTAAGAAAATGGTAGGGCTTGAGCTCAGACTGAATCTTTACTGAGGGAGAGATAGACCGGGGTTAAAATATCAAATGTTTGTAAGTATGTGTGTTTTGGTTTGTGTTGTTTTATTTTTTTTTCCTCTCTATCGGTCTTTAGACTACGTCTCATTGGCTCAGAGCAGTTTGCCTTATCGCATGCTTCCAGACGCACACACACACAATAGCCTATTTTACACCATTAAATGCGTATTTGTCAAAATACAATTTCAATTAAATCCCGCAACCCTGTCGCTGTGTATTTTGCTCCACTTACTACTGAAACTCGAAGAGAGGATGGAAGGAAGAAAAGGCTGAATCTCAACGTAAACTTATATAAGGAAGAAGACTCGTAAAACTGTTTGAATTGTACAATAAAGCTACAATGAGCAGAGAAAAAAAAGGCTTTGTTTGTTTAAGCGTTACATAAGAAATACACATTATAAAGGACTTATTAAATGATCAAATGTGCTCAAACTAAATTGTAACTGGAACTGTCTGCTTTAAAATGTATAATGATAATATATTGTCAAACCTATTCTGCAGTATATACAGAAACATTTCCACAAAACTATTGCGTATACGATAAATAGAATTCATGTGGATTTCACACTGGGCATGTTTTGTTTTGCGAGTGTGATTGATCCCAGATCCTCTCGCAGCTCTGCTTTAGTTTCATTCGCACTTTATTCTCTCGAACCCTAGTGCACCTGCGTTTATCCTGCACCACTACACGAATGGACAACATAATACGATTATTATATGTTTTTTTTTGCAAACAACATTCTTCTGTCAGTCCTGATACATGTGTAATGTACATATATCACCATCTCTCAGGGTAAGAAGTAGGTATTCATCAACACTCTTTCCTGTTCTGGAACCGAAAGATCTTCCCTTACCTCTTCCTGAAACAATTAAACTAGTACTTATTTTTGCTGTTGGTTTTATGTGTATATTAAAAAAAAAACACCCGTACCAGAGTTTTAGATTGTTGGTATCCCAAGTCTGTAACCTAGTGAACCAGTGTTAATGTATTCTTCGATAAAGACTTCAAAGCACTTTTGTACGTCTCTCTGGATAAGGACATACAAATGCGGTATATGTGGAAACTAATGATCATCATCAACTAAAACTTATGAGTAGTTTAATTTACTTCCTGAATAGGTACGGACCCCAGTAAGAGCTGTGTTTACGTTCATGGGAATCCTGGCACAGTTCCAGTGCAACCGAACTCAGACTGCCTCCTACAGGTAGTCTTGGGTTCGGTACTGCAGTGTGATTCCCAGTCCACATGACAGCTTTTACATTAGCAGATTTTCATTGCAATGCAAACCGTGCTCCATTTCAGACTAAAGTGCCACCATGAAAGCCTCCTCAGTCCTGCTGTTCAATCAGTCCTGATAAGCAACAAATTTCCCCTATCCTTCCACTCTTAAACAACCGTCTTTTCATTAGCACTTCAGGTCATGGCCTCTACCAGCGGTCCACCAGAGCTGCACTCATGATAAGGACCGTGCATGTGTTCCTTAGGAAGAGCCACCGTGTTTAATTCCCAGCATGCCGAGGGGCTTGAGAGGTTAATTAATTTAACCAGAGGGAGACGGTGTCTCATAGGCTCAAGATCCCTGACAAACAATGGACGCTGTTGGCCTCGGAGGGCCTCCTGAAATTGAGCTAAAACCTTGTGAACATTAGTCTGGTTCATATTTCCTGAGGATTAAAGCCCCCAAGGCTTTATATATATTTGTCTCGCACCTCATCAAAGTCAGCTGAACTTTTAGATAGTAAGAGTTTTCAGCTTACTGTTTCTCAATCCTGGAGTTTTGATGAGTTCCTCTACTTAACTTACTCGATTCAACTCATGGGCTCTTTAACAAGCCTGAAATAGGTTAAATCTGGTGATTTAGACCATTGACTCTGACAGGAAGTCTGTGAACAATAGCTAGGAGATGGCAACAAACCTGTAATATATATATAGGTCTGTTTGGCTGGAAGATGTAAATCTGAAGTAAACTTGAACTTCTTTCGGGGATATAAAAAAACATTATGACTTTAATGAGCACCACAAATTACTACTGTATATATTTATGTAGTATTTGTAATATTTCAATATAAGATTATAAGATTATAATGAAGGTGTCAAGAACTTTGTTTTACATTTTAACAGCTCTCTAGATGTAAAATACCAAAAACCCCAACCTGCAGTGGTGCTACTAAAGGAGCAGGTGTAAGACAGAGGCTGCTGAAACGATACTATAACGTACATACAATTTTGAAAGAGTTTATATGTGAGATTCTATGTCAAATTCTATGTCAAATATTAACAAAACCTTCATCTAGATGAAGCAGAAAGGCCAAATTGAGGGCAAGCATGTAACACCCTGGGCAATATAAGATAGCTCACATGATTTTTGGTTTTTGGATCAGGTGCTGGATGTGGGAACAGATAATTGTGAAAGTGCTCCCTGGGCCAATTAAAGCTCATAATTGAGTTCTGAAAAAAAAAAAAAAAGAAAAAACCTTTCCTCATCTGAGCTTCCTTTGTGCATAGTGTTGGCACACTTTAATTAGATGGAACTAAAGTGACACCTCATGAAAAGTATTTACTAATTTAAGTCTGGAGCCATATCAGGATTAATTCAATTTAATGCAATTCAATGCACCTAGTACAAGCTATTCAATTATAGGAAGAATCTAAGATGTCTCCTGGTGGAAGTGCGTCACCTTACAGCCATTCTGATTCCTCATGCAGTACAAATATATCGTCAGGGATATATATTTATAAGATTATTTTTTTGTTTTTGTGAAGCATTGTGTCAGATGTGGTCCTTTCTACTTGAGCACAGGGTGTGTGCAGGTTGTGCTGTGTTATCAGAAATGATTGGGCGCGTGTCAGTGTCTTTCCCTCCCGCAGCACCGGCCAGTGGCGCTAAATCAAGGCTGTCTTCATGGTGCATTGTCACTGCAGCGCTCTCCTGGACTGGAACTAAACGATCGATAGCCTCTTTACTTCACCTGAGGCATAGCAGGGGAGCGAGTGACACAAAACACTGAGGCCACCCGCCTCACTCTGTATGTGTGTGTGTGTAGGTGGGTGGATGGGTGTGTGTGTGTGTGTAGGTGGGTGGATGGGTGTGTGTGTGTGTGAGTGTGTGTGTGCTCCAGAATTTTTTTTATAAATGAGGTTAGATTTGTGGGAGAGCTTGCTACACTATTTTGTATGCAGGTGTGAAGTTGTGAAAGCAGGTAGCATTTAAATAGTGACAATGTGAAATTTGGGAATATATTGGGAATATGCGTGCTTGCCACAAGATTTCTGTAGTTTGCACACCTTGAGTTTTTGTTTATAAGGCTAAAATTCAAAGCAAGATATTTTGTTTGTTTGTGTGTGTGTTTTTTTTTTTTTTAACTTAAATCCAGCACTCGTATACCCCAAGCCTTGCTATTTCTTCAGGCATCTCTATGGACCCATTAAATCTCTGCTAGAAGTGTGCACTGTTTGTAAATACCCCTTCTCTTCTCTTTCTCTCCTTGACTCTAGAGCTGACTGGATAAGAAATGTGCGTCTCTAACTGGAACATCCCGAGCTCTGAATCAGAACGGCGTGTAATGCTAGCTAAGCTAGCAGCAGGCTCGGAAGCACAGGCTGCATTATTAAATGAAGGCAGGCGACCGGTTTTGGCGTTTCTCACCCTGGCTCATCAGAAATAAGAGCGCGCTTTATTAAATGCACTTTCACAAGGGGTTTACGCTGGCGTCTCCTGTGCGATCAAAGCGGCGCGCCACTGCTGCTTTACTCCGTTTGACTCTGATTCCTCTTGACAAAGTGATTCAATTAAACGTCTCTTATCCACCTCAAAAATAAACTGAGAAGGGAGAAAAGAAAGGAAGAAGGATATACTGATAGAGCTCTTCTCCTATGATGACAGGATAGATAGATAGATAGATAGATAGATAGATAGATAGATAGATAGATAGATAGATAGATAGATAGATAAAGGTGATATTAGTCTAAAGTGACATATCAAACCCCACCCCGTTTGCACTCTCTGTGCATTTAGAGCTGTTGTATATCTGCACTCCAGTCCATTTCCTATGCTTTAACTGCCAATGCTGCACTACTATATGTGCCAGGGCTCTTTAAAATAGCCTTGAAATAGGATTGGTTCTCCGGTGTGTTTGAGTCTCTTGCTCTCAACAAATTGATTTTTGACCATTCACTTATTGCGGGCGCAGTGCTGTGTCTGAAGCTGATGGCTTGTGAGAAATATTTATCCACATTGATCGCGGAGTTGATGAGTCTGTTATAAACGCTGCAGTTCAAACAGTTTGGGCCCCTAAAACGTTTCTAAATATCAATCAGCTACAGGTGGCAAGGGAATCAGTACGCAGACTACCATGTAAATGCCAAGAAGACCAGGAGGGAAGGCAAGAATTTTATTTGTGCTTCTGATTTTACACCTTGTGTTATAAAAGAGCGCTTTTTTATATGCTAGCTGAAGCTGTTACAGAGGTCTGTTTAGATACGGAGAAGGGAGGACAGAAGAGAAGGAAGGCAAAAGTGCAAAAAAACAAAAAACAAAACAAAACAGAAAGGGTTAAATTGCTGAGGTTAAACGTCTTCCTTAGCTTGAGGCACGGTGCTTGAGGGCTTACCGACTGCCATGAAGAGTCTGGAACTGATAATTCAGTCTGCTGCTATTTCATTAATGATTCAGGACCTACAGGATATTTTTCCGCATCAAACTTTCATACCATCAGGCAGTTTTCACTGTATCGGGTTTTTATACTCGAAGGATGATAAAGCGGACGAAAAAGTGCCCATCTTTTAACGTGCTGTCTTCACTACCATCTGATAGCACAGTGATACACTGATAGACACACTCAAAAATAAAATAAATATATAAATAAATCACACAAAGCTTTAAGATGGTTCATCTTTGACTCGACTTCGACGTATCTACCTGATGAGAAATCGCCACGGAGAACTTAACAGCGGGATCTTACATTAGATACGCTATCTTTTTTTCTATCATTCTTGCTCACACTAGCTTACTTGCAAACACACACACACACATACACACTCACACTCGCAATTTGATTTAAGCGCTCTGCTCTCCCGCGTCATACTTCTTTAAATCTCTGGTGGAGCGGAAAAGTCAACAAAGTCGATCATCTCGCAGCAATAAAACTATCCACAAGTTCCCACTCTATAAAGCAAGGTCATATGTAAATCCCTCCCCTCCCACTGCAAGCGCCTGTCACATCAGCATAATAAATAACAGCAAAAAAAAAAGAGCTCGAGGAATTCACAAGAGCATAGTGCTCTGAAGGCTAGCTAAGCCCAGGGCACTCTCCAGTAAGCGAAAAATGACTTTAAATCAATAGTAAGCTGACTGCGGCAATGTTACATTTGTGTGTGGGTGTGTGTGTGTGTGTGTGTGTGTGTCTTTGTGCGTGCCTTGTGTATGTTAGTCAGTTCAACAATGATGGAATTACCAGAATTCGTCCGATGAAGGACCGAATTTCTGAAACATGTACAAGTATTTTTAATACTATTTCATCCTGAGCTTAGATTATTATCTGTGTCTTTTTCTGGGTTTATTCCAAGTCCTTCGGTTTCTTCATAACTCTTAAAAACATGATGATTGGTTAAACTATTGGATAGTTTAATTGGTTAATTACCCCAAGCTTGGAAATTATATGTGAAAGTGTACTGGAATCTAAGGAGTATTTTGGACTCCAAGGATAAAGCATTTAGTCAAGATGGATCAACGAATGAAATCTTATTCCACACATTCAAGCAGTTTCTGTACTGTTTATCGTACACAAGGGAGCCTGGAGTCTATCTGAGGGGTCTCAGGGCACAAGGCAGGAGACACCCTGGAGGAATGCCAACTCATCACAGGGCACCATCACAGACACACATACACACAAACTACAGATAGTTTATAGATGCCAATCAGCTATAACACTTGTCTTTGGATTTGGGAGGAAACCTGAGTACCTGGAGGAAATCCCTGAAGCACATGAAGAGCATGCCAACTCCACACATGCAGGACAGAGGCAGGAATCAAACCCCCAACCCCAGAGGTGCGAGGCAAAATATGTGATAGCCAATAAACCACTTGTTTTGGTGTATGTGCTAGCTTAGTCGTTAAGGTGTTGGACTACCTGTGAGTTCTAATCCCAGGTCCACCAAGCTACCACTGCTGGGCCCCTGAGCAAGACTCTTAACCATCAAATGCTCAGTTGTTTAAAATGAGCTAAAAGTTTAGCTACTGAGTTTAGCTACTTATTTTGTTCAGTAGATCAGCCTCTGTCTGACTCGTCAGTGAGGAAGCAGAAATGAATTTGTATTTGAAAATATTCTTTTCTCAATAGGAAGAAAACTGTTGAAAAATCATTGTTAACGATCATATTTCACATGGTGAATAAAAATCTTTACTGGATTACTTAGCATCACTAACTATGTTAAGCTGCAAAATAACAGCAGGATAAAATGCATCACCTTTCTAAATACTTTGCATACATTATCGGAAATGAATTTAAAATGCTATATCGCAGAATCTATGCATAATAGGATGAAACTAATCTCTATCCCAAGTTAATATTTTGAGTTTCCTCACATGTGTAGTGAATTTGGTGAGAATCGGATTTGGGGAGAATTTTCGGCCAACAACACCCTGACCTTAGCATTTTGAGTACTTTTGAGCATTTTGAATGAGTACTTTTTTGACCACAAAATTTACATTGTCTGATCTTCAAACTTGCACTATGTGTAAAGGGGGGTTAAATACTAAAAAGGAAAGAAAGCAGTAATATTTAGTGCAGACCATCACTGCGGTTTCTGAACAATACCTAGCTTTAGCATTAGTTATCCTCCCTCAGCTTTCTTTTTTTAACCTACAAAATAGTATATTTTGCTATGCTTTCATGTTCAGCGCTCTGTATTTTTTTATTTATTTATTTTTTTTGGGGGGGGTAGTTGATTTATTTTGTATAATGTATTATGTACTTTTGTCCATCCCTGCAATATTTCTGCCCACCACAATGCTGCAATATTTCTGCAATATTCTTGTCCA
Organism: Tachysurus vachellii; assembly: GCF_030014155.1. Classification (NCBI taxonomy): domain Eukaryota; kingdom Metazoa; phylum Chordata; class Actinopteri; order Siluriformes; family Bagridae; genus Tachysurus; species Tachysurus vachellii. The sequence goes on along the minus strand of NC_083466.1, from coordinate 16,109,809 downwards.
GCACAGTGATGTTAAATATGCAAGACTTTCACTGCAAAAAAGTCTATACTGTTGAGGTGAGGAACATAGTGAGGTCTGAGGATCTCAAAGCATAGTCACTGGAGGAAATAATATATATATATATATATATATATATATATATATATATATATATATATATATATATATATATAATTTCATAATTTTAATTTATTTTATTGCCACAGCTTTCTGAATAATCAGGGGAACAAAAACGGCATGGAAAAAGCCGTCATGAGACTTCTATCGCAATATGCAATATTTCTCATTTTTCGGAGGACAAAAGAAGTCACCCAACCTGAGATTGAATGCCACATGAATCAGAAACCTAGCTATTATGTTTCCATATCTTTGCCATTGCTTTATTTCCTATCAATAATAACGCCTGTCTTTTAGGACGAAAGGAACAGCAAGAAATAGCATCTGTAAAACGGCACACAAAAGGGGAGAGACTGGCATTATACACAGTAATAGATTTCAGTTCAGCGGAAACTCCTTTTTTTTTTTTTTTTGAAAATATAATACGCTGTGTATTGCCCTGTGCGTTTCTCACACAGTAAGGGAGCAGTGTGGAAAGAGCGATAGAGAGGCTGGTAATTGGTGAAGGAATTTAATAAGACTTATACCTCTGTAATATGTAAAGGTCTGCAGGGTGGGGAAGAGAATGTAAGAAGAGGATGAAACACAGCAACGGAAAAAAAAAGACAAAAATGGAGCTACAGTAGCTATTAATAAAAGCCTGTGCTATTTTCTTCAAGGCTAAAATGGCTTACAATCCATATGCACCCTGATTTTACCTCATGTTATGCCTAATGTGTTTCTTGTTGCAGTATGTTCCCAGCCAGAACTATTAGCTAGGAATTGAAATATGCACACACTGCTGCTTGGGCAAGTAGCACGATAGGTCAGTCCACAGTGTATGGTGTTCATACTTGGCTAGCTCTGTCTCTTGGTCTGTTGCGCTCGCTGACATTTACAACCCAGACCATGCTGCTAGTGTATAAACCTTCCAGGCCATGACAGAATGTGGATTTGGGACAAGTCCATCTTGGTCAACCCCTCAAAACATGCTAGACTCCAGTGCGCTTGACCAGAAGCCAAGTTCGAGTGTCTAAACATGACCCGCATATGAGCAGAAAGCAAAGACGGTTTTGCCAAAAGACTTTCAATTCACTTAACATAAAATCTCTTCATTGTCCTCTTCTCTTCTTACTCCTGTTATGCTAATTAGTGCAAATCGCACGTCTTGTCCTAGTCGAAGGAATGCGCCCTTCCTGCTCACGTCACGAAATGTTTCAAATAAATAGGAAGCGACTAATAATGGGCTAGAAGAAGGACACCGTGGTGGAAGTGTGGAATGTGAACGTTCCACAGAGAAGCCACAGAAGACAGAGCCATTAAGTCAGGGAAGGCATTTTAACTTAATACCAGCCATGAATTGGCAAAGAGGAGATACCGACAGGCAGACAAGGCTCACAGGAATGCTAATAACCTTAGCGCAAAGACAAAGAAGACACAGTAGAAAGACTTGGAGGGGAAAAAGCTTCACAATGCTTTCTTTTACATATCCTCTAAATTACCACTTAATTTCATTTCACCACTTCAACGTCTTCATTTCATCCCGTCTGTGCCTTAGAAAGAGGCGGATGCAGCTCTCGATAAATGTATTCTGATCCCTCAGGGACTAAGTCTAATCCATTGTGCAGCGTAAGGAGCTAGTATCGTGGGACGCATGCGTTAAAGCAACGCGGCATGTGGGTGCATTAGCATTATTAAAGGGATGATGAAAAGTGACTCGGTAGCTTGCCACCGATGAAGCGTTCAGCTGTCTCAGCGGAGTGGAATGACAGCGCTTGGCGAGAGTCCAACCGAACCGGTGTGTGACGTGATCTCAGAGCTTAGAGAAGAGCGTGGCGCATTTGCGATTTCCAGTGTTATCTTGCACAAACACACGTCATGAAAAGCGTGGCATCGTTTGAGGCCTATCAAATATTAACAGGAAAGAAATGCAAGCGCTGGCTCGTTATAACAATTTTTTTTTTTAACAGTGTAGAAATGCAGAAGTGTTCTCAACATTGTAACTGCTGACTACATGAAAATATGAGAAAAAAAGAGAGGGAATGCGTCTGTGTGTGAGTGTGTGTGTGTTAAAGAACCATGACCCAGAAAAAGGATTTTATTCCTTTATAGAGTGAATAGAAAGAGCCCAGCTGAAATGCATTCCATGTTTCTTTTTTTTTTTTTAGTGTTCTAATAATAAATGTAGTTTCTCTCTATGCAGACTATCACCATGGTATCACTGTATGTGATATACACTCAACTGACAGCACGCTTAGCGGTCACTCATTGTGATGGACAGATGGAATTAGTTGCTTGGGAGTCACCATCATGCTCGCGAGGACCACAATTATTTAGTCTCACCTGAAAACATGGGCCGTGTGCAAGATCTCATAATGCCTACAGGTTACCACCAGCACGCATGCCACCTGTTATAAACCGTGTGGTTTTGGATGAACAAAGGGCTTCATAATAAAGAAAACACCTATTAAGATTTAATGAGCTAAAAACAATGAAATAACAGCAGGAGTGCAAATGATCCATTCAATCTCTCTATTTACTGTATATCTTTCACCTTCACTACATTATACTACAGGAAGAGTTGAAAATTAAAGTCATAATGCACACTGTGCAGAAAGTACTGCACAACACACACACACACACTCCATAATGAGCAGTGCACAAACCAAAGGATTCAAACCTACACTTTAAACCTACACAGCAGTATGATTTTTATATATTTTTTATTTTTATTTTTATTATTATGATTTTGTTAATTATTTTTGAGGTGTTGTGTCTACGATATAGTAATTCTCAGAGAGCACTGTGTCAGTGGTGTAGAATATAAATCGGTGGGAATACTGTATGTCATGCAGCAAGTGTGAGAGCGTGAAAAGGTCCAAAATTATGAGTTTAGAGAAAAACGGCTACAGGCTTAGCTCGATGATGCGCAAGGTCTTAGCTCATTTATTTGTCCTACATTTTACTATGAAGCTTGCTGGAAACACTTTAGAGTAACAGTACCTGAATTATCGTGCATTAATATCTGAATGAATACTCATAAATATGAACTAATTGAGATAAGGCATGGAGTTATATTGAAGTAATTAAAGAGAAACCTAACCTTAAGTACGATGCAAAGCTTCGGAATTCATGCATGAATAATGACCACCTTAACTAAGTGTTTGTTAATTAAGATATTAATTAACATGTAGAGATCAACTCAATCAAATATGCTCTATTAGAACGAATATCAATTAAATGTGTAAAATACGCGGTGTTGGATTACTTGTTGTTGGGTTTACAGTGATCCTCACTAGTAACACACAGTAATTATTTTATCTCATCCTGTTGTACTGTACATCATTACACATCAATTTCTCTTGTAATCTCACCGTGTATGTTTACATTTCATTCTGATCAATCATTCAGTTGATACACTTATCCAAATTGACTTACATTTAGCTCATGTATACAGCTGAGCAGTTGAGGGTTAAGGCCCTTGCTTAAGGGCCCAGCAGTGGCAGTTTAGTGGATCAGGGATGTAAACGAACAACCTGATAATCAGTAGTCCAGCATCTCAACTACTGGGCTACCAAAACCACACTAGCACATCATGCTCTGTGTTTCTTAGAGCTGGGACTTACCAACATGGCTGAAATGAATACAGTAACATTTATTCTATTAATAAGACACTATTTACTATTAACATTTAAAACCAGTGTAAAAATTATTTTCCAGTGTTTTAATCTGATTTATGTTTGATTTAGTTTTCCTTTAGTTATATATTAGTTAATATATTAACTAGCTAAAAAAACATGCACTGATAGGAACTTAAGGCAATTATTCACGCATGACTTCATAAGACTCACGTAGTTATGGTTCTCGTTATTATTGATTAATTACATACACGTCTGACCAGTTGTTAACTGGTTTAATTTAGTCGATCAGCAGCTAATGTTGTATAGTTACATGGTTTTTCCAGTGTAATTTAAGCTTAGTTTAACTAGTAAAAAGCAAGTCAAATGATACTTTAGTTCATTTTTTGGAGTGCATGATTTTGACAGATCTGTGCTATTTATGCTGTAAAGACGTTTAGGTAACTGTGTGCTTCTCCGTTCTCGAAGCATTTGAAAATCAATTTAAGTGAAACTGAATTAACCGTGGCTTATGCCGACTTTATTGCATGTATCCTATCTCCTAATTTCTGTATCTTCTCATCTTAACTGTTTTAGCTACCAGGCTTGCATAAGCTATCTAGTGGGTGTTTTTAGTGGGTTTTTCTGCATGTCATGCATTTAAGGCTTGGACATATTGAATAAAAGTGAGAAAATCATTGCTCCTTTTTTTTTTTTTGCTTCTTTACTATCTTATCACTGGTTAGTGGCACAGTGTATGTTTCATGTTTTTCTTCATATTGAAAGCTGTTATTATTATATAGGGTCAGGTAATCCATTAATAACTCTATGAAGCCTTTATTTTCACAATACTTAAGAAAAAAATGAAAGGATGATAATAACAGCAGATAAAAAAATACTTTTTTACATCCCAAACCACATTCTATTCTATTAAAGAGTATACTAGTGCCTCTATTGCTTCATTGTTAGTTAGGCATCCTATTTAGAGCATAGGAAGCCGTACGAACGCTCCAAGTCAAATCAAGTCAAGTCAAGCAGAATTAGTAGAATTAAGTCTGTATTACTTGCACAATAGAAAAAAGGTCGTCTGCAGGTATCCATCAGAGAAAGGGTAAAATTCCAAAATCATACATCATATAGCTTTAATCTGTAAAACTGCCATAATTGTACGCAATTTCCCACAACAGCAAGTCGTATATAAAACCGTCAGCATATCAGTATGCATGTATGATGTGGGGACTACAAATATATACATTTCTAATTAAATACAGCAGTGTGAATTTTTTCCCATGGCCAGCAGATGCCTGCAATCCTAGTAATGGTCTTTGAAGAAGAGCAACGGCAGTGGAAAGATGAAAAGGCCCTTCTCGAGCTTGTTAGCCTCCAAGCAGTGTGCCATTAGCAGAGAAAGTCTTTTTCCACTTCTGGCGCCGCTAAACACAGCGGACAGCGAAGCCCACCTAGCTGGAATTAATATTGGAAAAGGCAGAGATTTCCGGCACACATTAGTCTGAGATTTATTGACGGCTTTGCGCCGCAGACATGGCAGGTACACGTAGATATTTATCATTAAGGGAGAAGCAGTTGAATGTTCTGAAAGGTTTTCATAGTGCCATGTGAAGATTTGCAGAGAGCACTAACCAGAAGCTGGCACAGGTTTATTAATACGTCAAGCACCGAAAGCACCTTTTAAATATATCCTTTAAATAAACCCAAATATTGCTTATTTACAGCTCCTATTTCCCCAGTGGAAGTATTAACCTTGATTACTAGCAGCAAGGCGAGCTATAGGAAGTACTACTAAGAAATATTCGAAGGAATAGTGAACCCAGTGGCCACTCCCACACAGGTAAGAAGAAAAAAAGGAAGTTGCCTACATTATTAAGTCAGCTCAGTGCCTGCCCCCCATATCCATGCCAGTTCCAACACGGATAAATCCTAGCTGCCTCACACTGCGGTCCTGAACCATGGTTGTCCATCACAACACACACACACACACACACACTCAAGCACGCGTAGAGCTTTGAGAGACAGGCTGTTTTTTAACCTTTATTCAATTAAATTAAGCCTGGCTTTTTGTCAGAGTTTGTGTCTGCATTCTAAGTAACTTCACCAACCAGCAGGAGCAATCACAATGTCCTGATATGACTCTAAAAGTTTGAAAAAAAAAAAAAAAAAGACCTCTGTGTCCTCAAAACACTCAAACACCAAACTGCTTGTTCCCAAAGCTTGCTCAATTATTGCTGGAATCCTGTGGGGTTGAGGAGGAGGAGGAGGAGGAGGTGTTGGGGTATATGGAGGAGATGCAAAATTGATCTGTTGAATGGCAAACTGGCTTTCAATCACAGCTCAGTGTGCCCTAATTGTATTATAGTTTGAGAAAGTGATTAGTCCCTAAATCTTAGTGTAATAATAACAATCTACACAGGGGGTGGCAATGGCACATTTAACGGCTCGGAGTCCTGGGGTGGTGAAAGCCTCGGTCATGTACATAATAACAGGTTAGCCACTCTGCTGTGCTTTCATAATGGATAGAGGGAGGCATGTGATCATTGATGCATTTAATATTGCAAATTGCAAATGTTCCCAAACTGCAATTAAGTTCTTTAGACCAACTTCAGTGGGAAGTAAAAAAAAAGGGATATTTTGCTAGTGGAGAGAGGGCATGCAAATTAATGTGAAAGGAAACAAGGCTAAGTGAATATGGAGTTTTTCACTGAATGCAGCATACAGCTCTGTATTTAACATATAACATATGAAGGATTTCTTCGTGCTCTGTCTTTGAAATCCATATTGCGCCTATTAGATGGAAGGCAAGCTGTGTTGTCCTTGAAATGCTCCTCTTTCTCACTGAGCTTTGCAACTGGCTCCTAATTTAAACAGATGTGCCATGGGTATTACACCCAAGCTCCAATCAATGATGGCTACAAATATCCCAGCAACCTCTCCACCCAGGAAATGAGCTGTTTATGCCATGGAGTGCGCAAGTTGTGTTGCCCTAGAGACAGAGAGAGGGGTGTCTGACATTCAGGGTATTGGAACAAATGTTGCTTTCACAATTGAACAAAGGCAACAGGAAAGAGAACGAGTATTTGCTCCATGTTTGCTGCATACACATTAGGTCACGTGGCATCAGCTCACAAAAGGGTAAAGCGTTTTGACCATTTTTAACTAAACTGGAACAACAAGGACCAGGATTAGTGGAGATAAGGCCAGGTAACCTGAGATCACAAATAGATCAGTATTCCATTTTGCTAGGCTTTGCTTTGCTACATATTGCATGAACATGTTCTTGGTTCGGCAGAATCTCTTAAAGCATACTCTTAGTGCATATGTGAGGAGTGTGCCTTTATTGTTTATACTGCAATCCAAGGTCCCTCATCCTCTCCTGAGCTGAAGCTATTTCTGGTTTCAGCCATGCACCTGCACATCTCCTGTCTGTGAGAACATGCCAGCCATGCCCCCTTTTTCACTGCGAGCAAATGAAATGAAATTACTTTCATCTGTAAACAGTTCCCTTTTATAGCTAGCTGAAGTCAGCCGGCAAAATTGCATCTCTCTTTCTCATCTCTGTCCTTTCTCCTTTCTTTCAGCCACCCCCCCACCCCCCCACCCCACACAAACACACAGCCCCCCTCCGCTCCAGCCGTTGCCCTTCAAGAAATGGCACGTTGATAAAAATGTGGCTGAAAAGCAGCAAAAAGTCGGAGCTGCAGAGTTATTGTTTTTATTGATTTTCATAACTGGTGGGTGGGGAAGAGCACATGATCATGAAACATGACATTCATCATATGGAGGTATTGAACTTCTGCAATCACGGGCTAAAAACCGAAAAGAAGGGTCTCGGGGTGTACAAGAACCAATCAGTCCTGCTTACATCTACTCGCAGGAGCAAAATCGAATGAAATAATAGTATAGTATGAGTTGGTGGTATGTGTAGATATGTTTACGTGCGATACCTCTGTTTATCTGATAAGTAGCTAGTGCTGGAGATTAGGATTACTTAGGGAATGAGTAAACCTTCCCCAAGCCCCCTTACCTTCTGCCTGGTGGAAATGATGGGAAAAAAATAACCAGTATTATGAGGATTTTTCAGTGATACTGTACTTCTAGATTTGAGAATCTTTATCTTGATCTTTACTAAGCGCTTTATCCTGATCAGTACTGTAGATCTGGAGGCTATACCAAGACCTCTAAGCACAAGGCAGGAATAACCTGGATGGGATTCCAATCCATTGGAACTTAGACCTGGGAATATTTTCAAATATACTCAATATATTCATATGCAGAGCAATCGACAATCGAATAAAATGTTTCCTGGTCTTTTTTACTTAGTCTGCATGAACCCATGTTTACTGTAGCCTCAGATTCCTGCTTTTGCCTGACTGGAGTGGACCCCAACATGACCCAACCACCTCAAGATTCTCCATGTTGTGCCTTCTGAGATGTGTATTTGTGTTACTCTAGAAGGTTTCCTGTCAGCTTGAACAAGTCTGGCCACTCTTCTCTGACCTTTCTTAAAAACAAGGTGTTTCTGCCTGCAAAAGTGCTGCTCAAGTGCTGGATATTTTTTTTTCTCCAACAATTTCTATGTAAACTCAAGAGACTGTTCATAAAAATCCCATGATATCAGCAGTTTCAAAAATACTCAAACCAGCCCGTCTGGCACCTAGTACCAGCCAACAGTCACTAAGATTACACTGCTTTAAGTCATTCCAGCAGTATATCCTACCATGCCTGATATTTTTTTTCTCTGTGCAATCCCCTTTTCTATATTACTTCAAATACACTTCAGATACTTGTGCAGAAACTTTCATATTTGCTTCTGGACCATATATAAGATTTTGCATTATGGCGTGAAACCAATATACAGTGAAACAGTGAACATTTCTAGACCATTGTTATACTGCTTTCTGTGCAGAAGAAACAGATGACTCCAGGACCCCCACTAAGATCAAATCATTATTCCCTCCTTCCTTCTGCCTGTGTGTCCGAATCAGCAATATTTCACAGTGACAGAAGGACCCCGCAGCGGGCATCACACTCAGATGCCTGAAATTCTTCCTCTCCTTTATAAATTATTCTTCCTTCTGTTCAACAAATGCAAGAGATGTTCTTAAAGGTGCCACTCACTTTTGATTTATATATTTACTTGTTTTAATGTACCGCAAGCGACTAACAGACTTTGCCTTTTAATTGTGCTCATATACTTCCACTTTTTTTGTTGTTGCTTTTTAATATAGCTCCACTAAGATGGACAGTGGCGCCAGAACCTGTGAAAAGTGTCTCAGGTGTAATAATGCTGACAGTTTTGTCTGATTAATTATTTATCAAGTCCTGTTATGGCTGCTGCATTAGAATGCTGTCTCTAGCTCAGGCTTGTCTACGGTAATGGGGCTATGCTTCAAAGAGTGTGTGTGCGGGCCCCTAACGGATGTGTTTAAAATGCCTTACGAGTGCTCTTCTCTCTTTTCCTCTCACTCACTCTCTCTCTCAGTCTCTCACACGTTTCTTTCTTTCTTTTCTCCGCTCTTGCTTTCTCTCTCCGCTTTTTCGTCTCCATCCTCTCAACTTCTCCACTCTTTTTTCTGACACTCAGCTGAAGCCTGCTTTATTCTGCCTATTCACTTGATTGACTCCATTTTGTGGCAGCTGCCCAGCGCATCACTCCTTCCATTAGGTAATACGTTATCACGCAACAGTTAACTTGTATCTTTGCTACGCAAACAGGCAGATGGGGGAAAGGACCAGCTAAAATCTGAATACTCTAATGCACTCATTTTCCTTTTTATTCCATGTCACTCAGGCCATCTTCTTTCCTGCCTCTCACTCTTTTTGCATTGTGCCACATGAATACTGCATCAGCCCTAACAGAGTTAGGGAGAGAGCTCACAAAGAAGCCTAAGAACCAGAATTTGTCTCTAGGGTGAATCCCCATCTCTCTCTCTCTTTTTCTTTCTCTCTCATACACACACTTTTGCCTTTTTTCAACTCCTTCACCATTTCCCTTCCTCGCCCCCACCGCTCGGATGAAATGAGTCGGAATTAACAGGTCTGTCCAGGGCAATAAGTTGGACTAAGTAATTCCGGAGACAATCGGAGCGAATTAGCGTTTGAGAGAAGTGACATGGAAGGATAGCTGCTGACACGTAGCATGCTAAATCACTCAGCAGACCTTACAACTTTTTATTGTTGCCCTTAGAATACATTTTGTCTCACACAGAAGGATTACAGTCTCTGGGTGGTCAGACAAGCAACACATTAAGGTTAGCTGGTGTCACTGCCTATGTGGCGCTTGGGTTTGTGTGTGACAGAGACAGAGTATGAGGCAGGATGTGGTTTTTGCGTGGGATGCTACTCCTAATGTACGCGTTTATGCAATGTTTCCCCAGCCTGCTGTTGATGATAAGAATTTACAGGCTGTTAAAAGAGTTATTTTAATTCAATAATTTAATGCCCAAAAGACACTAAATTGAGGCTGCAAAATTGTAATGCAAGGACAATTTAACTTACCATGATTTCTATCTTCTTATATTCTTATCGTCTCAGATTAGTAAAATCGAACCTGTTTAGGTTCATTTATGCAATCAATAATTTATTGAATAGACTAACCATGGCAGGGATAACAATTCAACTGTAGTTTATGAAAAGAATCAGTGTGGAAAATCTATATAATGATTTTGATGGCAATGGTGGAATAAACTTGACTATATTATGTACATATGACTATACTATACGATAGATAGATAGATAGATAGATAGATAGATAGATAGATAGATAGATAGATAGATAGATAGATAGATAGATAGATAGATGTAATGGTTCTATAAAAAATAATAAAACTATTTAGTACTATTTAGTACACAGTGTAGTTAGTGCTATAGCTGTGCCTGTGCATCTGTCTATAGCTAAACCACCAGACTGCAGTGTGGATGTAGAGGATGTTTAAAGCGTCCTGGTCCTTACTTCAGGAAATCTTTCAACATGCTGGACAAAGCAAAGACTCATCGAAGGCATGAACACCATCTCATTTTTAAAAGTATGTAGAGGTCATTGCACTTTAAATAATGAACTGTCTATATTTGAGTTAGCCTGTTAAGATCACTTGAGTATATTTTTGGCTGGATATTTCCACTTTTAATTGAGTAAGCTTTCTGATACATTATCTATACTCTCACTTAAGGACAATTCCTCAGTAGCTGTAATGATTACAGAGCTCTCTCCTGTGGTAAATCCATCAATCTGTGACCTCAGCAATCTCAAATCAAATAACATCTCTGCTAGCTTCACTTTGGCTAGCTCTGCATTACTTAATTACTGCACTTCAGAACAAATGTCAATGTTTCTTTAAAAAAAAACTAAATAAAAAAAGGACAATTATACATGTTATTATTATTATTATTATTATTATTATTATTATTATTATTATTATTATTATTATTATTATTATTATTATTTTGTGCTTCACCGATCATGACAAGCCCATGCAGTCATGACTCAATCACTAGTGACATCACCTACCAGAGCAAAACTGTTTTCTGTATTCTCTCTTTGACACACACGTTCACACAGAGCCTAATTAAAGCACACAAGATCTTCAGCAACCGGCCATTTCTCAGAGCTATAATCACTTACGCAGGCCATATCTGACTCACACACACACACACACACACACACACACACACACACATACACACAAAACACACACATCAGAGCAGGCAAGTAAGACAGTATGGGAAAGCAGGAATGTATAAGGGATGAAAAGAATGAAAGACTGATGCCATGGTACTTCTCAATGGTTAACAATCTCTCCTTGTTTTTAGACAAGGCCGTTGCAAGAAAGGCTTTTGTCACTGCGAGGAATAATTAGAGATGGGAGGTACTGAAAACAGAATTTGTTCATGTCTGGGAGGGCAGAACCATGTCAGGAACTATTCCCCAATTAACCTATACACTAGTCACTATGTAGGAGGGAGTGGTGTAGGATGGTGCCTTTGGGGGAACGCAGCCTGATACAGTCGATTTCAGAAGTTTTAAGGGCAGAAAAGCATCAGTAAAGCATTTAATTGCTTGTCTTACTCTCTCTTTCTCTCAACATGTTTTCTCTACAGTGGATCTTGGCATTTTCTATACCTGGTGTAGTAAAAGTGAGTAAGAGACCTAGAGAAGACAAGGATATCTTGTAAACCGGTGCACTAATATTGAAACGGTAGTGGGAAGTGTAGCATTAATGACATATATTGACCCTTCCACTTGACCAGTGGTAGCTTAGCAACTGTAATAGGAGACTCGGTTAAGAGTGATAAGCTTTCATTATGTTGTGAGATAGTCGATACTCTAAAGTTTAGTGAGTGAAATTGAACCGGTTTCTAAACTCAAGACACAGTGTGCGATTTGAATTATACGGAAAAAAAAATACTTAACGAGAAGTGGTTAGCTATAGCGCTAGACAAACTGATATAGGAATCATTTCTTTTCTATCATTAACAAATGAGTAAGCAGAGCTAGTATGAACAATTAAAAGTCAGACCTGTAAACCTTTAATACTAACTTACACAGCATGTACTTCTGCTTGAACATACAGACTGGCTAAGAAGCATTTTTGCTATTTAGCAAAATATTTAGCAATCATCCACAGCTGAAATGAAGAGATGCGAAAAAGCAAAACAGTAGTATCCTAATCACTCATTTTGCTGTCAAAAATAAAACACTGCACTGAAATCCACTTTAAGCACTACCTAGCGACTAAAGCAGGTTTTCTAGTTTTTGTAGCTAAAACAAATAAAAAATATAAAGGAAGTAATAAGTAAGAAATGAAATAAATACTAAAGCTGGCACACTATACTCTTACACTATATACTATAGTCTCTCATCTAGTGTATGCCTTTTAGAAGGAAACTATTGTCTGTAATGGAAGAATAAGCCGTTTTCCAGTCGACGGTAAATTATGCCATGACGAATGCAATGCGATGCTGCTAGCTTTACAGAATAATAGAATACAGTGATTTTTTTTTTTTAAACAAATAAATAAATATATATATTTCTTCTTGCTGGTATTTTCCTGAATGCACTACTAACATTATTTATACTACAGAATGGTGTAGAATAGTGCGTTAGTACACGATTTGAGAGGCACCTTTAAGTACTGTTATTTGAGAGCTCAGTAACAGACACCGATTTCTCAGTGACACCGTTCTGTATTTAGCCAGAACCAGTGAGACATACATGCTAAATGTTACCCTTAAAATATATTTATTCCATCTTAGGATTCATGAAATCCAGTGCTTTTATTTTCACATCATCACTAGTTCACTAGATCACTAGTTAACAGGGATGATGATTTCTTTATTCATTTTTGTCAGTTCTCGTCTCTCTTTTTTTATTGCATATTACACTTCAGAAAGATTCTTTTAAATGTAGTCATTTAATGTTTGCTGATGACCTCTGAAATTCTATATGTGTTGGGTCTGATTGTATATGTAGATTCACAGACAGACATATGACTGCATTTCACTTCTAGCTTCTAACACTATGTGGAAAATTTGCAACCCTGTGTGTGTGTGTGTGTGTGTGTGTGTGTGTGTGTGTGTGTGTGTTTGTGTGTGTGTGTGTGTGTGTGTGTGTGTGTGTGTTTTAGACTGACAATGACTGAGTCCGCTGCTTGGCTGAACTTTTCCGCTGAAGTTCTATAGCTTTAGCATTTGTTCTTTCTTCCCACTTTACAACAAATCCCTTACCGTTCACTGACTCTCACTATGACTCCTTTTGCTTTCTTTCCTGTTCTCCTTCTGCCTCCGCCTCTCTCTCTCTGCTCTGCTGATCTTAAACATGCTGTGTGGAAGCTGTTACGACTGCAGGAACATAGTGCCGCTGCACATGGTTACCTTTCTGATTCACTTTTCTATTCCCAAACCCATTTCCTTCTTCTATTCCCTCTCTCTCTTTCTCTTTCTCTCTTTTCGTGTCTCTCTCTCTGGACCATTCCATGTAGGATCTGCTACATGCTGTTTTTATTCCACCTTTCCTTTCTTTTTCTTCTTTCTCCCTCTTTGCCTCACAAATACTCCACTCCGCTCCCCTCTCTCCCTTCTCTCTCCCTCTCTCTCTCTGTTTTGATGGCTCTGCCTGACAGTGCGTGCACTTGGAAACAAAACGGACAACATTAACAGGGGAATGCACCTCACCTCCCCAGTGCCCTACAGCTGTCAATCAAAAGGTCAAAGTATTGCTCCATCCAACTCAGCTAAGCAACACAACAAAAATAACAAGAGTCTAGTAGCCCTGAAAAGTGCCTGTTTTTTTTTTCTCCCTCTGGGTTTTTTCCCTTAAATGTTTCCTTCTTTGTCCAGAAAAAAAGTCTGAATGAGCCAAAATGCTATTACCAAACACCAACACCACTTTAAAAAGATTGCATTTGGTTGAGATTGCACATGGATGAAAATGGATGATGAAGGAAGAGTGGAAGAAAGGCAGATATGGCACACTGACAAATCTGTATAGTGCTTCCACCATGACTGAAATCAATTTAACACCGTGGCACACACATTTCGTCTGAAATGGCTAGAGCAAGCCAAGATGACAATAAGAACACAGTCGGAAATCTGAAGCTATTAATAAAATACATGTTCTGTCACACTCTGGAATCATTCATGTCGACTGCTTTAGACTTACAAGGCATAACGGAGATATGATACTAAATCTAAAGCAAGCTGTAATTGCCAGAAAAGAGTGCCTGGGAAGTCTGACTCCACTAGCATGAAGTGTTTTATTCAATAAGTTATGAGAAATGTTGCTAAAAATCAGTCAAATTAGTCTTGTAGCTGTTTCATTCATTCATTTTCTACCGCTTATCCGAACTACCTCGGGTCACGGGGAGCCTGTGCCTATCTCAGGCGTCATCGGGCATCAAGGCAGGATACACCCTGGATGGAGTGCCAACCCATCGCAGGGCACACACACACTCTCATTCACACAATCACACACTAGGGACAATTTTCCAGGGATGCCAATAAACCTACCATGCATGTCTTTGGACCGGGGGAGGAAACCGGAGTACCTGGAGGAAACCCCTGAGGCACGGGGAGAACATGCAAACTCCACACACACAAGGCGGAGGCGGGAATCGAACCCCCAACCCTGGAGGTGTGAGGCAAACGTGCTAACCACTAAGCCACCGTGCCCCCCTCTTGTAGCTGTTTGAGAAATGATATATTTATATGCTATAAAAATACCTATGAACATCCAGACTGTCATACTGGATAGTACATGATCAGTCTAACAGGCGTCAGCTCACCATTGGTGTCATGTCATGATAATAACTTCCAAGATAGGACGAACAATAAGGTTTATCTTTGGCAAACTTCTCAATCATACTTCTACCACCCAGCCATGAAGATAGATGAAAGAATGGGCTGATAGACAATGAGCCAGATAGATAGATAGATAGATAGATAGATAGATGGATAGATGGATAGATGGATAGATAGATAGATAGATAGATAGATAGATAGATAGATAGATAGATAGATAGATAGATAGATAGATAGATAGAAGTCCCACTGTGTATTGCTCCAGAGAGACAGGTACAGAGAGGGTATAGAAGCTAAACAAACATCATTACTAATGTCACTGCTTAATCAGTGCTTAATTAAAGGCCAAGGGAGAAGTCTGATGCATCACTGTCTGAGATATTAGGACCCCATGGGCATCATGTCAAACTCCCAGTGGCTCCTTCACCCTCCCTTCAGAGGAGCCCCATTAAACCCAGGTGATTCGGCAGCAACTCAATCCCTCCTCCTCCATCTGCTCTCACCTTCTTCCTTACAATGTCAGAAAGAGCGGAATGAGATGACTAGGGCAAATACAAGAGCTCCAAATGCAAACGATAGGATTCCATTTCCTGTGTTCGAGTGAAGACAGGATGCACTTTCTCTGCTCAAATATCCCTCCATTCATTCTCCCCTCTTTGTCTAAAGCAAAACACAAGGGGAAGAAGACCAAAAAGGACAAATCGATATGATACCCGTGCTGTAGGCCACCACTTAACACCATGAAATATTAATCCTAGATGATTGTATTATATCACGGGACACACTGCATGCTACACTAAAACAGAACAGATGTATTGTGTCTCCATTCCACCGTTCGTCCCGGATTTATCCGGCTTCTTGAAATAAAACAGATTACAATACTGCGAGACCACCTTTGTAGCCGGTAATCCGCCCCCCCACATAATCCGGTGCTATTGATCGATGATCAGAGGGCTGGTGCTAAACGGGGAAAGAGGAGACAAGAACACTATTCACTCACACAAGCTTCTCTGGATGGAGCTGATATTTAGACCAAAGCCCACATGTTGAGTAGCAACACAATGGATAATAGCTTATGAATAAAAGCCATTTTTTTTGCAATTCATCTTTGTTGTATTCTCTTTCCAAATTCCAACAGCACATAGCCAGACTTAGCTACCAATAAAAATGCAGATTACCAGCAGAACTCACCAAAAGTGTAACTGAGACTTTCAGATAGTTAGTGACACTCTGAGCTCACTTACTGTAGGAGTCACTTAATACTTGTTTTATGAGTTGTCATGTCTCCAAACAGCCTGTAAAAGCACAAGGTTGCAAAGTTGAACAGCTGATGTTGACACATTATGTTGTTCCCTTTGACCAGGGAAAGTATCAACTTTATCATGACTGGTGCCTTTAACACCTGCTGTTCCACCTGAATTCTCTACATCCTTCCTATTTACCTTCAGATTTCTGGTTTGGTCTCACTGCCCTTCAACCTTTTGCCACACTCCTTTGTTTTCTTTCTTGCAAAGTAAATTTTCAGTATCATTTGTGTGCAGGCAAACAGTTCAAGTTAAGATAAGCCTAGCCTTAAATGGCCCTTCTCTAAAGCCCCGTGTACAAGCTTGATGCAAAATAAACATGACGATGACGAGTATTGATGAGTAACTACGCAGTAAACTTGCAGTCAGTATGGTGCATTACAAACGAGTTGTCATGTCCCGCTGTAATTCTCAAACAGTGACCCTGTGCCACTGAGGAACTTTGCAATACGACAACTGTAACCATTCAGCACTACAGAGGACAGGTGACTATTATTGCAGGCTTTGACTATTATTGCAGGCTCCTGATGTTCACATCATGGATAATCTGGATGGAGAACTTTCACGCATTGCATTAAGTTTTTATTAGATAAACTGGCATCTAACATTATTTAACATTCTAAATTCTGTCTTAGTATTCCAACATGGAGATTACATAATCGTTATTTTCTTGTTTACGGTTCCATTTTGCGTTTTTCTCAAATATGGCATGACTGCAGCATAAAGGCATATAGAGGGTGCTAATGAGCGCCTGTATGAATCCCAAAATAAGAAATGGGACACCGTTCAGCCTAACAGAGATGATAATTATGCAAAATATCCCCACCACAAGACCACAAATATACTATTTATACGAACAGTGGGGAAAAGACACGAGGCCTTAAGGTCCATGTGGTTTCCACTGTGTTTCAGCTCGGCAAACTTGTACATTGATTTCTCATATTTCTCTTTCTCTGCAATCATTGTGCACCACAAGCTCTTACAACTTGGTTAACAGTGAGCACACACACATACACACAATCTCTCTCTCTCTTTCTCCTCACTGCTTTCCACAGTAATGTTCGCACATACAGTCAATTAGCAGACAAAGATGAGAAAAGAGAGTGAAACTGTCAGAGAGACGTTCTGCATCAGTAGGAGACTGCAGGCCACACAACACAGGTGTCTGGCCTGTAACAATGTGTGCGTGTGTGTGTGTGTGTGTGTGTGGATGAGTATGGGCCATTTCTAATACTTTTTTTGCAGCCAAAAATACTCTTTTGTAATATAGTGCAAAAGAAGAAAAAAAAAGATGCATGGATCTTCTCATGAATGCAGCACAAATTGTATGATTGCAGTATTACCTGTGGAAATAAGCACATTATGTGACTGTGGGCCACAGTATTTGTTTTTCTGGAGCATTTTATTTTACTATCATGAACAGAACTTAAACATGTTACAGTGTGCTTTATATATATATATATATGTACTGTAGATATATATATATCGTATCAAAAGGAATTTATTCAATTCTTTATTCAAGCTGATGTGATATGTGCTTGTTTACATGTCAGTGTCATTATTTAGTATAATATGTAAATTGTAAGTGAATAATAACACCTGTGACTACAATTTCTGTAACACCTCCTGATCTCCTGGCTATAAGTCACATGGCTATATGTTGTTTTTGCTGTCTCTCTCTCCCACACACTGCCGTTCGTGTTTCTATATTCATCGCTTTCTTCAATTCACCAAAGGAAATGCGCAAGCATTACTGCCATGTAAAGTACAGTGCCTGTTCAGCTATGGAGAAATAGCCACTGACACACACACACACACACACACACACACACACACACACACACACACACACACACACATATAGAGCTCTTCATTAGTCACCATCACTAGAGGTGATAGCTGTCCTAGTGTTTTTACCTGTCTGAGAGACACAATCATAAAGTAATGAGCTCACTCTTTCCACAGTTAAATCCCTCAATCCCTTCATCCTTGCCTGCTCCCCCTTCTCCCATGTCTCTCAGGCTCTACATCCCTCAAGTGTCTCCCGTAGAGAAAAAGCAAGGTTTGTTTGGAAAAGCTGTCCTGTCACACGAGAGTTAAACACACGCGCGACTGGTCCAGAGAGACAACCTGTGTGTATGTGTGCACCAAGAGAGAAAGAGAGAGAGAGAGAGAGACACAATGAGACATTATGGACATTAAGAATGTAAAGAAGTTAAGTACTTGTGGTAATGTGGTACGTTTATGATGAAGTGGATGTGGGTGAAAGACAGAAGCTTCGCTCCACAAATTGCTGTAGATGTTATAGAGTTCAGAGAAAACACAAAGCCACAGAGGAGAACATTCACTTTTAATGCTTTAGAGCAACTCCAGGGGCAGAATGAGTGTGTTCTTTAAGAACTGTGTGACCAGGATAAAGCCGTCATGGACCAGGATTAACACTTAGTCATGTATTGCTGTTTGTAGGAGTTGTTTATATTGTTGTATGTATTAATAAAGCTAAATAATTCTTACACCTAGTTCTAACCTTAAAAAATCCAAATATCATGTTTAACTCATAAAGTCACTCATAAATCACATTAAAGAAGAAGAGCACATCATGATTTCCTTTCCACTTGTGGTATTATTTGCCTTTCTATTAAAGTTAAAATAGACTAAAATGACTGAGTGATCGATTGATTTGGTGCGTCACTGATTCAAAATGTGTGAATTGAGATTTCCATTTTTTTATTTCCTGTACAGGGAAATTATTTGGACTCTTAATGTATATTATATATATATAATACTTCATATTTAACTTTTTTTTTTTGGTGAAATAAATATATCAAGAAAGAAAGAAAGAAAGAAAGAAAGAAAGAAAGAAAGAAAGAAAGAAAGAAAGAAAGAAATTTCTTTACAATGACCAGCCAAATGTGTGCACAAATTCAAAATCAATTCGTATAATCATGGAGATGTTACAATACACACACATACACACACACACACACACACACACACATAATGCTAATATGGAAGTATAGATGATCCCATGTTTTCAAGGGAAAAAACCTCCAAGCAGTCACACCTGTATTCCTGTACTGGAAAATAACTCCCCTGTTGACACACACACACTCATACACACATACACACACACCGAAAGCACACACGCACAAACAAACACAAACACACATGCACACATATACACACGAACACACACGCACACATACACACACAAACACACACAGACAGACAGACACACACACAAACACATTAATCCCTTAAAGGGGGCTTAAGGACTCTAAGACTCAAGATCCCTGTTGGAAAAACTGCAGGCCAATCGACTATGCCTGTAATTAACATTGTCTGTGCTTTTGAAAGCCTGGGCCAGTTACAAAAGCAGGAGGAGGCATGTGTGTGGTGTTTAAGTGTGGGCGTGTTTGTGTGTGTGTGTGTGAGAGAGAGAGAGAGAGAGAGAGAGAGAGAGAGAGAGAGAGAAAAGGAGAGGTGTAAGAGTAAGGGACAGGAGGGTTGTTCCTCTTGAAGTATATCCTGAGGATGAAACCATGCATGGGAATTATTTAATGCTAATTTTCCTACAAATGTATCAAGAGCGTCAGTGTGCCAAGCTGATCGTTCTTCCGAATATGTGTCAGAAACTGAGATATGTGGTGTTAATTAACATGGCAACACGCGCTGCATTTCTGTGCTGATCACTTTTATTAAAATCGTACCTCCAGCTGTCTAAGCCTGCGACCTTTTCTATTTTTCTCAGTCCGTTTGGCCTTTTTTTCCATGACAATGTAAAAGTTGCTGCTTCATATCTTTAGCCGCTGAAAATGGCAACAGCGATTTCTGACCGCAGTCTATAAGGTGTTACTATGGAAACCAAGGTAGATAAGACAAGAAGATACAGGTGAGGAAAAACTTACCAAGTCCATCACAACCCATTAGAGGAAGGAGATAGAGTTCAATGAAATTTCATTATTTCTGTAATCGCCTTCATAATTTAAGGCTCTTTAATCATTGATTACAATGGACCCACTTTTAATAGCCTCACTCCAAAATGAATACTAGGCAAAACGGAATAATTAAAAGGCTCAGCAGATAAGATGCTTGTCTGGTTACTTTACTTCAATTTTCTCAACAAAATAGATAATGCCCTCACAAGCTGCCGGTGTGACTGACAGTGAAATATGATTGTAAGATGAGTTCAATTAATTAAGAAGCTAAAAAATTGTTTGCGAGATGAAACACCATGCGAAAGGCTCACTGTCTTTTTATTTATTAATAGTTTTAACTAACTTTGAATCATTTAAAGTGTCCTAGTGGAATAATGTTGGAACCTTTAGAGAATCTCAAGAACTTTTACAGAAAATTTTTAGTTCTTGGGCTTTAGTTCCAGGCTCCTTCAAGCTAGTTCTTCTGCAATCCAACAGTTATTGAGGTGAATCTCACCATATCGAACAAACACCCACTTGTAATCCAATTTACTTCCAACAAGAACTGCTTTTACTTCACAGTTCCTAACACCCTAACACTAGCTTTAGATCAGGAGAACCCCAGCATGTCATGCTGTGGCTGTGCATTTTGTGTATCATTTCACTCGCTCTCGTTCTTGTGCAGCTACAGTAGTTCAAGATTCTACATTAATCTTTACCTCATATACACACAGTAAAATAAAAACAATTAGGAGCGGCAGAACTTCCTCATTGATATTTCCAGTTTCAGATGATGAAGCGACATAAGCATAACATCTGAGAGTAATATCACAGGGTTGAGTCTAAGGGAATGTGGTAGCCTAGTGGTTAAAGTACTGGTCTAGCACTCAGAAGGATATGAGTTTATATCCCAGGTCCACCAAGCTACCACTGATGGGCCTCTTAACAAGGCCCTTAATGCTCAGTTGTATAAAATGAGATATAAAAAATGTAAGGTGCTCTGGATAAGGTGTCTGCCAAATGCTGGATATTTAAGAAGTGTTTGGTTGACATTTAGGACAGTTAATAAACATATGAATATTCATAATCTTTTTTCATATGAAGCAACATAGGAGAGAAGATATGATCTCCAACTTATAGCCTACCAGCTATTATTATTTGACTTTTTAGTTATTATACATACATACATACATACATACATACATACATACATACATACATACATACATACATAATACACACACAAACACACAGACATCTCCTTTGAAGACACAACACAAAGCTATGTACTATATCATATTATAGGAAACCTGACCCTTGCTCTTACC
Source organism: Tachysurus vachellii (assembly GCF_030014155.1). Taxonomy (NCBI): domain Eukaryota; kingdom Metazoa; phylum Chordata; class Actinopteri; order Siluriformes; family Bagridae; genus Tachysurus; species Tachysurus vachellii. The sequence continues at coordinate 16,088,237 of NC_083466.1, read as the reverse complement.
GTACTGGATTGATGAAGTGTGACCTGCAGCGAACTGAAGTACATGAGAGAAGGACTGTGCTGAAGGAGAAGAGGACTCACGCAATGTCCACACTGACTTTCAGTGTGTCCGCCTGCTCTCTCGAGAACAGGCCTAAATAAAGAACGTGGACTTTTAGTAGCAGACAAGTAACTATGTGACTCTCCCTCTCTGTCTCTGTCTGTGGTGAGAACTGGGCCACAAGGTTTCTACATCCTCTACCAAATCCCATGAGATTCACTCACACACACACACACACACACACACACACACACACACACACACACCTGCACAAGTAAAGACCCGTTTTTCCTGCTCAGATTTATGTTTCATTTGCTGTAAGCAAGTGATACAGTACAGAATGCTCATTTCTCCAGTACCATAGATGCAATATGACATATTTAATTAAAAAAAAAGAAGATGAAGAAGCAGAAATCACTAAAAGCTCTAAAACTGCACCTGGTGAAGTGTTTGTGGCTTTTCCAGTTCTACTGTTGCACTCTCTGTAACCTTTTCAACACCGGAGGCCTCATTGATTTAAAGAGATGACATTGACTTGGCCCTTGGTGGGCAGTGGGGCAGTGACCCAGTGTGGGGCTTCCACCTGGAGAGTTAGACAGCCCACCTGTCTAGATAACTTCCATCTACCACTGAGCCACAGACGAGCAAGAATCACTCGGGTAATGACAGGTGTATGTGGGTCTGCAACTCTGTGTTTGGGGACATGTTTCTATTTTTTGGTGGAGAACAAGAGTAAAATAAAAAACAGGAAAAATTATAGAGGTGAAAAATGAATTAAAAGTATTGCTGCAGTAATAATTGTGTGAATGAAAAGTCCTCCCAAAGTGTGTGTGTGTGTGTGTGTGTGTGTGTGTGTGTGTGTGTGTGTGTGTGTGTGTGTGTCTGTCTGTGAGGAATAGATCAAAAACCTTTCAGGATCAAAATTAGAGTTTATCTTGATGCGTTATGTGCGTATCTTTAGCACTATACATGTAAACATGACTCATACTATATACGGTGGTTGTATAACTGTGCTTTAGGTAGCGTACATAAACCTTCCTCTAGTCCTCTATAGCTCCCTAAGCACTTATTGAAAAGAATACACATTTTACACACTTCACAAAACAATGAGATACTTATTAAAAAATTTGAAACACATGCAGAACAAATAATGTTGGGTCACAGCTGGTTATTTACATCTCTCTCTCTCTCTCTCTCTCTCTCTCTCTCTCTCTCTCTCTCTCTCTCTGTATATATGCCCATATTTACATATATGCTATATATACTATATTTATGAAATATTACAAACATTTTGTTTAACTCTTTTGATTAGATGATTTATCTTAAAAGAAATGTATGCAATATGGGGGGCACGGTGGCTTAGTGGTTAGCACGTTCGCCTCACACCTCCAGGGTCGGGGTTCGATTCCCGCCTCCACCTTGTGTGTGTGGAGTTTGCATGTTCTCCCTGTGCCTCGGGGGTTTCCTCCGGGTACTCCGGTTTCCTCCCCCGGTCCAAAGACATGCATGGTAGGGTGATTGGCATCTCTGGAAAATTGTCCCTAGTGTGTGATTGCGTGAGTGAATGAGAGTGTGTGTGTGTACCCTGTGATGGGTTGGCACTCCGTCCAGGGTGTATCCTGCCTTGATGCCCAATGACGCCTGAGATAGGCACAGGCTCCCCGTGACCCGAGGTAGTTCGGATAAGCGGTAGAAAATGAATGATTGAATGAATGAATGTATGTAATATTTCATAAAAATATGAAATTAACATAAGCTGTAGTGGATGTTTACAGTTAATTTATAAAAGATGGTTAATTAGCTAATTAAAATAATTAATGTGTATTTTGCATGATATCTATCTAATGAGAGAAGAGTTGCAATCATTTTCACTTTCGTACAAGCATTAGATTAACAAAGAGTGTACCAGAGATATACAGTGCGTGCCTACAGCGTGTGTGTGTGTGTGTGTGTGTGTGTGTGTGTCATAGACACATTCATCTGCTGTTAATTCTTATTAGATGGTTACAAGAAAAAAACAATGCAACATAATGACGCTAATATTACATTGTAAGTGTGAAGAATGGAAGTGAGTGGAAATTTACGACTCCTTCCTTTGCGCATACAGTAAGAAGTTATCGGAATATGAATCAGAACATATGGGAGAATGTATTTACACTGAATACATTGACACAGAATATATTAAGTGAATGTATAAGCAGGTTCACACTTCTCTAAATTCATGAAGCAAGAAAGCTGCACTTCTTCATCAAAACAAAAGGAGGCACCACAGAGCAAACTTTTCAAGCTTTTATCCCTGCAGTCCTCTCCCTGCTCCTATTGCAGACTCCTGAGTCCACTCCTAGGACGCTGACTAAAACTAGCCACCTGATGAAAACAGAAATACTTTCCTCTATTCTTTGCATTTGCACTCTGAACAGATGTGTCATGTATGCCATAAAACTATACAAAATGAACTTCTTTATGACTAAAGTAGTTAATCCAATCAGGTTTTTCTCCACTTTTTCTTGTGCACGATAATAATTATTGACTAAACAGAATTAGCATATTAGCTATAATCTGCATTGGTATTGTTCCCTGGCTGGGTTAATCCCATTACAACACACCCAGATTGCTGAGCAATGTGTTTCTTATACACATAACACGTGTAGTGCATTGGCTGTATTGATTTTGGCACAAATCCAAGACAAAAATAGCTTACAACGGATTTATTCTTTTATGAGCAATATAGACCTTGTAAAATCCACATAGAGGAGAAAAGATTAACAAGGCACAATAAGAACAAATTTAGGTTCAGTGTTTGACAAAAAAAAAAAAGTATATATATAAATTTCAGACCAAATTCTTTGGTTCTGAATATAACATACATTGACATAGCTACTTTAAGAAAGCAGACATATCTTTATAACAAAATGTATACCGCTCTGTATATTTTGTTCTATTTTTAAATTCAATGCAAATGAACTCGATCTGAATGGAAGGTTTCAATGCAGTTGAAGTGGAGACACTTTCACTTAACATCATGTCTGGTTGAGAAACGTGTCAATGAGAAACATCAGTTCAGTTCAGGAAAGCCTGTAGTTTTTGGTAGAAAATGTCAACATTTGACCATGTGAAAGGTTCTCGTGTGCAGCCGGCTCGCGTTTCAGCTGATCGATTCATCTTCTGTAACCTCTTTATCTAGCTTAGGTTGGTGGTGAATGTGGAGCGTATCACAGTAACACTGGGTGTGAGGTGGGAAAAAATCTGAGTGGGACACCAGTCCAAAGCAAGGCACACACACTTACACACACTCATACACACTTACACACTCATACACACACATTAGGGTAGCCAATCCACGTTCAAACATATTTTCTGGGCGGAAACTGGAGAAACTAGAGAATAGTATTGTGGATACACAGAGAACAAACACAGGACATTAACTCAAGCTCAGGATTGATGCACAAACCCTTCAGCCGTGAGGTGTCACTATGCCTCCCTGCCTCATATACACACTGTCAGGTGTACTTTTATGATTCAGTGTACTGACTGGATTTGAGTTGGCTGAGTTTACCTGTATTGTTTAGAGCGAGGTGTTGGCATTAAAGCCAGCTCTCTCTGCCTGTCGTGATTCACCTATATGAATGTAGAAGCTGATCTGATTGTAGATATTAATAACCGATGGCTGCTTTCTGCCCATAAAGCAGTCGGTTGATTGGTTTAAAATGAGCTGCAGTTCAGAGCTCAAATTGAAATCTATTGACTAGCCGGAGACCGAGGACGGGCACACATACCAATGAAGCGAGGGATTAAACAGACTCGTTCTTCATAAAATTAAAATGAAAAAAAAAGGACAGGGGAGGAGAGAGGAATGAGGAATAAAAGGGAGGAAGATTCCTTTGTATAGATTTTTTTCTGCCTTATGTTCAAGGGAGAAAATGCATCTTAGGGAAAAAAAAAAAGTTTTAAAGCTTTCTCTTGAAGGAAATCATTCTAACCAAATGCTCCTTGGCTCTTCCCAGAATCCCATGCTCTATCTTTCAACACCCAACACATATGTATACAGTACTTAGGAGGTCGATTATAAAACAGGACCTGGTGGTGCATAGCACATAAGTCTGAGCCTACATAATTAAAATAAATAGACGTCAGAAATCCTGTTCTGCTTCGAGCGTCCAGCCTACTTGACAATGTAATATTAATTCCTCTCAGTGTCTCTGAGACTGTGTACACTAAAGAGTGAGTGTTTACAGTGGTGTGTTGGGAGCTGGGGTGCCGAGGCTTGTTCAAACACTGTCAGTGTCATCAGAGAAAGGCCACACTGTCAGCATTTCTCAGCCTTCCCTACAGGGAGCGTGTGTGTGTGTTTGTGAGAGACAGAGAGAAAGAGAGGGAGGGCTAGAGAAAGAGAGAGAGAGAGAGACAGAGAGAGAGAGAGAGAGAGAGAGAGAGAGAGAGAGAGAGAGAGAGAAAACGAGAGAGAACGAGAACGAGAGAACTAGAGAGAGAGAGAGAGAATGCTAGAGAAATAGAGAGAATGAGAGAGAGATAGGGTGAGAGGGATATGAGAGCAGGCTCAAGTCCATTCTCCAGCCCTTATTGCAGCCTCGTTTAGACAGTGAGTGAGCGCTGAAAGCTGCCCAAGAGCCTTAACCTGACGTTAATGCTGGCTTCAGCAGATCTGTGAGTGGATCTATCTGCTAAAGTGAGCCATCAGACATCAAGACTCCACTTTAAACAGACAGGATCAGCCTTGCTAATCCGGACTTCTGGTGCAAAAAAAACAAACAAACAAAAAAAGAGAGGTTCCATCTACAAACGGCATGTAAACCGCAACAATGTTATTGGGGTCTAGATGAAGCCTCCAAAGAAGAAGAAATAAATAGATATATTATGGTGGCTGCTAGCATGTTGTACAGTATGCATGGCTTTGAATACATTCCCTTCAACCTTTTATTTCATTTTATACTGTTAACTGCATAGCCTGGTTTGAATTATAAGCTCATTAACTCGGGTTATAACCAATATCCATCTATTTTGCTTATTAGTGTGCTACAGCGTCCTATTTCCCGCTCCCTCAGTCAGCAGTATCACATCGTAATGAGTGAGACGGCCGCCTCTGGCTCTGACATTGAGCACTAGCGCCGCAAGGTTGTCCTCCCAGCTGTCATATCTGCGCTCATGCTGCATAATTCTCCATGGCGGCTAAGCGCCTTTTTCCAAACAGCACTGTATCATTTGGGAGCGACCGAGCTGGTGTGAGGGAGAGCGAGGCGAGATTACGGCACGATATAAAGAGCAATTCTGTTTTCTCGGCGGCTAGCAGGAGCGCCACTAGAGCACTGCTTTATGGTGCTTTCTAGCTGGAGGTGACTGGTGTGTTATTAATGAGAAGATGACGAAACCAATATGGCAGTTATTCATTTACTCTACATTGCTATTAGAATTACTGTACAGCGTTAGCGGATTGATGTTAGCCGCCTACCTTTGCTACAGGTGTGCACATGCTTGTTGTTTCTTGGCTGTCGATCCTCTATGTCAGCTGGCCAAGAGGAACAGGTGGGGTAGTGCTGCATGAACACAATTAAACACCTCTGAGACATACAGCCAGATCATTTTATCTCCTTCGCCCTCTCTCTCTCTCTCTCTCTCTCTTTCCATTCTCCTGACATGACAGAATGTTGATCTAGGCTTCTTGACTTTCACAACTCAACCCCAGGGTCAGGACACGTCACTCACTGTGGGTCACTAGGGGGCGCATTCTTAAGGTCCACTGCCGTGGCATGTCGATCAAGTAAGGGTGGCATACAAGGCATTCAAATAACTCAAAACTATTGATTAGAAAAAGAAACAGGTATCAGTAGTTTTCTATCGGTAGTTTTAGGTATCTTTCAGACGACTCCACTGGAGTGAATAAATAATAATTAGAATAATTAGAATCATCTTAGAATCATAAATCTATTAGTCTTGTCAACTAGAGTCTCCAGTGTCCTGAAATCTTTCTGACTAACCTTAAAACATTATGAAAAGAACATATAGCCAGCTAGTTCAGTAGAAACTATTAGCATTATCCTTGTCTAACAAAATGCCTCTGATCTTTTAAGCCCATCATCTGTCCTTGACAAAATGTCAGAAAGTCACCGACCAACGTTTCAACTAGAAGATATGGCGTTCTGTCCTCATGTTGAGAAACAGTATTTGGGACTAGATATATACAGTAGATCTTCATTTTTTCTGGATATGTCTGACCATGAAAGGAAGCAAGAGAGTAATACATGGGCTCAAAGCTAGGCTTTATTTTGCTCCATTTCCTCAAAGTGTTTCCACAAAGCTGTGTGTTTCTCATTCTGAATAGATCTTCTGTTAACCATGCACACTAATTCATCCACATAGTAACCAAACATTCTACCTACAAACAGATCACACCTTAACTGATGGTGATCTTAGGAGCTCATGCCAAACTTATTACGTTTAAGCATAGCTACAGTCTAAAGGTATTGTACTTGTCCTATGAATAGAAAACTACTGATATATCTACTCTGGATATATAAACAAATTAAACGTTTACATCCTTTCTCTCATCACTCACCTTTTGCAATTTCTGCAAAATTTAAAATTTATATCTCTTAGGAACAGTGGATCTTGTATTGGCAGTGTTCAGATCCTCACTCACTGTGCTCCTCTTGTACACACAAAACAAGCACACCCACACACACACACCATCTCAGGCCCTCACTTACTATCTGACTTTCTTCTACACACAAACACACAAACACACACACGCTCGCACACTTCCATCACGTGTTCTGAAATATGTCATGATGACAAGCTCAGAGAGAGATACACTGTCTGACCATAATTACTAGAGAATCTTCCAGAAATGCTCTGCTATCATGGCAGCACTGCTTGTCGAGGGAGATTATTTCCCTGGCCTGAGTCAATGACGGCAGCAGCGAGCGAACAGAATCGACTGTCAACTCGTGTAATTATTCCTATAGAAGAGTACTTCATACACGCACACAAATACACACACCATGCTCGTACTTCATACGAATCCATTTTTGAAGCGACACCATACCCAGAGTTTGTGAAAACACACACTTAAAAGTGTCACATTAATTTTGCTGCCTTGCACACACAATCAACCTACCCCAATATACCCCTCCAACCCCCCCTTTTCAGCTCAACTGCTAATGCTGACAATTAATTACCGCATTTCATTACAGCAGATTGAAGATCATTCCTCATAATGTGTTAGGACTGAGGATTGCATTAGTGAAATGACAACAGTGCACAGGATACAGCACTGGAATAATCTTATAAAGTATTATTCTTAATCTTAATCCAGCTGTTTACCAGTTGTGTTAGTGCTGATTCTTAAAGTCTTTTTTTGTGTACTGGACATAATGTAACATACAACACATAATGAGATCTACACACACACACACTTGCCTGCATCCTCTAATGGTGGTGTTTGGGGAGAATCATGCAGTCGGATGCTTCTCAATGCTTCTCTCCTGATCAATGCTAATGCTATTACTAACATCACTCATATGCTCTCCAGCATATATTTATGTGCTCAGGAGACCTGTCCTTCCTGGCACACTTCTCCTAACTGCAAGCGTGTGTGTGTGTGTGTGTGTGTGTGTGTGTGTGTGTGTGCGTGTATAGGAGTGTGGGAGAGAAAAATAAAGTCAGGTAAATAGATAGGTACCGATGAAGAGCTAGAAAGCAAGAGACAGAAGGGGAGAGAGAGAATGTGTGTATATATTTTGTGTGAAAACGAGGATTGCTGCATTCACTAGCAGACTCGTGCAAGGTCTAATCCACTTACTGATATAAACACACACATCTCCGTTTACAGGAATGGCCTCTGATCCAATAACACACGCAGGCCACAAGAGCAGACGTCGGCGTGTCTGGCTGCGTGTGACGCTCGCCAAACTGTAAACGTCGGGACTTTGTTGAAAATGGATATCTCTGTGTTCTTACGCTTCAAGAGCAACTAAAGGCCAGTAAATCCATTAGCTACAGGAGACAAAAACAAACTTCCTGGTCTTCCGACTCAAGTTGATGCCGCACGCATCGAGGCCTAGCCATGGCTTCGGGGCTGGTCCAGCGAATGTGTGCTCTGATTAGTAGGATTAGACTTTGATTCCTTCTTTTCTGCTTGTCTGTGTGTCTTGTCTAGTAGCGGAAAATTAATCATTTATGACTTTCTGGAATCAGAGACCTTGTGAAGAGAGGAATGAGAGATAGAGAGACAGAAAGAGAGAGACAGGGAGAGATAGAGACAGAGAGAAAGAGAGAGAGAGAGACAGTAAATATCTGCTAGGTTGAAACCAAGGACAACAGCATCTGCTCAGAGCACTACAGTATATTTCCCCTGGTACAGACAGACCACCTGCGTAGCTACAGGCCCTCTGCTAGGAGCTCCACAAGTAATATTAGGCTTCAAGTTCCCCATCTCTCTCTCTCTCTCTCTCTCTCTCTCTCTCTCTCTCTTTCTCATATACACGTACACATTTTTAAACTTAAAGTTACTGTGTATAAATTATGAATTATAATACTGAACAACAAAGAAAGTAGGATCTAAGACAATAAACCATATGCCATTTTATGACATGCATAACCTCAACCTTGTTCAAATGCAGCAGGCAAAACTAAGCAGATTTTATTGGATCTGAATTGAACATTGCATATAAAATGTAATAGCCTACCGTGTGTGTGTGTGTGAGAGAGAGAGAGATATATTTCGGGCATAATCGTTAAACACCGTTAACGATCTAAATATTAATTAGAACATGATCTAATTATTAATCACTAACATTCGCAAGCACATAACCAGGCTGCTACTGATTCTTCGCTGATGAACAGAGAATCAGACATGCATTCATTTATCAGCAGTAAACGCTTTATGCTGGTCAGGGTCAAGGTGAATCGTGAGGCTATCAAAGAAACAGTGGGTGCACCATGTAAACATGCATTCACACACTCATTTACACCTAGGGTTATTTTAGCATATCTAAATCCACCTACTGGCATGTTTTGTTTGGAGGTGGGAGAAAAATACAGGATCCAGAAAACGAAAACTTGGTAAACAAAAACCATCACGAGCACCAGACGGGCAGTAACCTGAGCTCAGGATCCAGGTACATGGTGGACCTCTGTACTACCAAGATATTATAAATGATATAAAATAAAACATTAATGTGTACTATATTCTGCATAGATTTGTCAGTTATATGTTAACCTTTCCTCTTTTGTAAATGCCTCATCCATCTGAGAGGGATAGGAAATTTTTTTAATTGCCCATTGTGGCTTGTGGGTGCCATATTGCTTTTTTGATTGCAGAAACATGCTACTAAACATATTGCTAAACTTGCTATGGACCGGTTCATACTAGTCCATACAAGTTCTCAGGCTTGTTTGTGTAAGGTTGCTTTCACATCACCAGATATATAGACTGAACTTCTATAAAATCTTTTCAAAGCTGGTGATTGAAGTTACAGCTCTGTATTATACTTAATACTTATAATTCTAATTTTTATATATGGGAGAAAACCACTATTATCAGGTATAATGATAATAGGTTTAGGTATCAAACCTAATATTTTATAAACCACTCTCTAATTCTCTACTATTGTTGTATTGGAAACAAAAAGTAATGTGAAGCCAATCAGGATGTTCAACATCTAGTCATTGGAATAGATGCAAGTTTATTTCAAGTAGGGTTCACACAAAAATGGATCCAACCTAAGATCAGACCTTTAAGATCAGGTCTTCAGGCTTTTAAGAATGGAATCAGAAATAATATTAGGTTTGGGAGGAAAAAAATCATGCTTGATTATCCACCTTCTTCCATCTTAATTCTCATTCATCTATTTCTTCATTTGCGTCTTTAGAGTAAGGAGATGATGCCCAGCACTTCCAGAGTTCTCACCAATCTAACAACAAACTCTAACAACAAACTATTCCTGTTATTTAGTTGACTTCAGCATCTACATTTAGAAAGATTTTTTTTTTTTTTATATATCAGCAGCCTTTATTTGTCATGTATTTGATAAAGCAGAGTAAAAGACTTTTCTGTGCATATCTCAGTTTAGGAAGTTGGGGTAAGAGCACAGGTTCAGCCAGTGGAGCAGAGAATAAATGCCCAACAGTAGCAGCTTGATGGTGCTGGGGCTTGATTGTATTGGTGCGTTAAGTCATGGCAACTTTAATTTTGACATGCTAAGATCAATAGATAATTTTAACTACAGTATTACAGACATGAAACCAATTTTAAAAGACTCATACTGAACATACAAGTTATGAATTCAATCTAGATTCTTATTTTTCACCTGTTGTAGAAGAGGGAAGACAGAGAGATATGTGAAGGTTTATCATGCTGCACACCTTTTCAGTAAATGTGGCTTGCCCCCACTTGATCCGCTGTCATCGATACATCCCAGAAACCACATTCAAGCCCAGAGATATTGTGGAACCACATCAACTCCCAGTTTCCCAGCCAGCAACTGCATTCACCCTGACTATTCACCTACCCCCTGCTAGCATTGTTCCAAACCCTCTCACCACACTAACCACCGCTGTTTCTTCTGCACCCACTAATGAACGCGCCAAAGAGTGCACCAGCAAGAGCGCAGGGCTGCAGTTATGATTCTATTATTAGCACAAGCAGCGGAGGGGCTTCTCACAACGTCTCGCCTTGATAAATGAGAGTTCATTAATTGGATGCAGAGAAAACAGCCGTTTGCCACTTTTGACACGTCTGCTTCCCCAAGCAGGCAAGTCCAGAAGATTTGCAATTAAGTGATGGCAGACGGGAAGAAGGCTGGTTACGCGGGGCCGCTACGCAAGCCGATTAGGCGAGGAGCGATATTAAGACTACAGCATGAACAGATGATTACAAAAGCAGTGAGACCAGCTGAGCTACATGGATAGATAAGTGCCAGATTATCAAAACTACACTGGTAAAATTCAAAGCAGGAAAGAAAATGAGAAATGGAGATATGGAGATATGCACATTAATACAGACCTTGCCGTAGACACGTCTTTTGGATTGGGTTTTGTATTGTGACTCTGTATTACATTTTTTAAGCAATAATAAAGAGAAAGAATGGGTGTGCAAGCTGAAAAAAACAGATTTACTGGTGTTTTTTTTTTCCACTCGGGAAGAGCCAGGTGCCACCCAAAAAGTCTGAATGTCAAACAGATGCGCTGATCCAACACCTGATCCAACATTTTGTTCCGTCTGTTGAAGCAGTTTGGTCTCATATGTGATTGTGTGGCAGAATCAGAGAAGTGTGAGAGCTCAAAGCTGAGAAGGACTGAAAGGTATTGACTTATTTGTACATCTGTCAGTTATTAGTGCAGATAAAAATGAACATCCTGACACTTTGACACACTGAAATCTTTGGCATCCATTCAACATGCTGGAATTTTTTTATTGTGATGAATGTATTTTTAACAATGTTCTGCATGTTGTTGTATGAAAGATTATTGGTTTGATTTGATACTACATATCTAATAATTTATTGTTGTTAGAGCCACTTTGTGTAGTTTTTGTGGCTGTTTAGCCCTCGGCTCTATTTTAGCAGCGAAATGGAAATCGGCTTATCTGACATTTTCAATTAATAAAAAGAAATGAATTATTTTATTGTGGCATGTCTGATATAGAATTAATCACGACGCTGATTTACTTTTGTTTATGGAATTTTCTATACATTTTTTTACATTCTCTACAATTTCAGGTGCCAGAATCGTTATCATTGCATAAGTCAGTGGATAAGATTCAAACATGCTTGATGACAACACAAATGATTGACAGAGTACTGTGACGCGATAATGACTGAAATAAGAAAAAAAAAAAGGCCTCCATTGGGGATTTCCATCCTAAAAACATTGCAATGATATTCATCCTTTTTGTGCTGACGTTGGTCTTTTACACAACATTAATTTCTTCACAGTGTATCTGTCTGTACATGTACATGGTGATTCTGTATGGTGATGAATTACCTGTAATCTAATATTGCACAACTCTTACACAATGTCTCTCTTTTCTACAGAAACATTGTATTGAACATCGTGTGTCCACAATAGTCACTAAAGTGCCGATTTGAAGGGAGCATCATTTAAAAGATCCTCTAATGTGACCGAAGTCTGTTCTTTGTTCTTTGTTCTTTGGTGATTTCTTCAGCACTTCTGGTCAGATTATCTTAACATGACAGCCACCATGACAAAGAAGTAATCTGTTTCATTCAGAAGAGAAATTTGGCTCCTTCTTTTTTTTTCTTTCTTTTTTTTTTTTTTTTTATAAGCGTGAATTATAAACCTGCTTAGACTTGATCTTTTCATGTGTCTCAAGTATCAAGATTATCCACTTTAGATGACACCTAAGATGTATTTAAGATAGATTTAAACACGAACACACTGCTTGAGGAAGTCACAAGACACAAATTTCCACAAGTCTCATCAAGCCACATGATGCATATCTTAAGTGAATGGCGTAATGTCGGTTTCCTGTGAAACGGTAGCGAGATTACAAAGCCTGATTTTTTTTTTCCTATGGAGGTTTGAATGTAACAAGCTAATTTCCATATTAACACATAACAAAAAGATCTGATTTCATTGTGTTATCCGAGACCTGTTTGGCTAGACATGTAAATGTGTGTGGTTGTGTTAGGATACAATCCAAATCCAAGTCACATAAAATGTCCATGTGTTACTGGGGTCAATGGAAGAATTGTAAATACAATAAATAATCCCTTTTGTGTAAATCGTTTACTTTCAGTTGTAAACATCGCTTTGTTCACCTTTATATCTTGCTCTGTAAGAAGAAAGCAGGTGTCAAGTCAACAGTAGATCTACAAAAGCCACCTGCAAGCACACCTTTCTCTTTTCCTCATCACCTTCCACAGATAGATGTGTCTGCCTCAGGGCAACGCAACAAACTCAAAGAGCCAGTGTTCAACATCTTTAAACAGACACACAGAGAAACAAACACTCACATCTCCTACACAGAAAAAGAGGCTTCTTCAAGTATCTAGCGCTCACTAAGCCAAACAGAGCTAAAACCATTTTATTTTGTTTGCCTTTGTTGCCTGATGTGACATTTGACTCATCAGCTGTTTCATAAAGCATCACTGTGCCACCTGAATCCAAATTAATGACCATTAAAAATTATTTCAAAAGCAGGGCAGTAAAGAACAGGCGAAAAAGCTGAAACATAAAAAATAAATAAGGAGGAAAAGAAATATATATAAAAAAAATATTGTTTTCAATATAAAACCAGGTTGGTGAAAATATCCAGACATGAATAAGATTAATAATGAAAAGGTCCTGGTATTAAAACGCCACCATTTTATTTCTAATAAAAGGAAGATTTGGAGGTGATTTAAATCCCTCAAGAAACAAGGTGAAAAGGAGAGAGAACAAGAGGTGGGTGAGTGAGTGTCCATGCATTAGTGTGATTGTGTGTGTGTGTTTGTGTGTGTGTGTGTATTCAGGGATTAAAATGATTTATGCTTCACTGGCATGCCTTCCTTTTCACAACATGAGAGGAGAAGACTCTCTCATCAGTCACTGCTACACTCTACCATTTTTCACCCTTTCCAAAACACACTCCGTTTCACCTCGGCCTCACCTTCTGGAGTCGATTTCTCAAAACCTGCAGGAGCGTCCAATTCCACGGCCGCAACCATCACAACATCTCCCATCGCAAGGCGACACTGACCTAAACACACTGGTAAATCACCAGAATTTGAAATGCAGCACAAAACGTGATTTGCGAGAAGCCAGAGTGGCGGCCGTGTTGCTTTAGCCTTGATTAATATCCCTGATGGAATACTAAAATGCTGAGTGAAATGAAAAATTGCTCTTAATTAGTGGTAAATATTTGTCTATGTCTAATCAGAGACAACGACGGTGCTTTAGCAGGTAATAATAAGTATGACCTCAGTTATTTAAAAAGCATTAAGGCTATGTCATCTTGCTAACATCCAGCCTAAATGACAACTAGTTTTCCCCTTTTTTAGCCAGAAGTGCTAAATGTTCACAATGAATTAATGCTTTGCTAGCAGTACAACAGCAAAAGAAATCCTTCACACTTATTTAATATAATGCCAACAGATTGTTTAGACAGATTTGAACTTTATTAGCAGCATGTTCATTGTTTTATTTTAGCAGTGTTAGTGGAAGTGCGCAGTAACAGCATTGCTAGCAGGATTTCCTAACATTAGCACTGATGGCTGCATGGTGTCAGCATTCCTAATGCTAGCTTTGTTAAATAAATCACAGCAGCATGCTCTGAGACAAATGAGGGTGGTGCTAGTGTCACACCTGTTAATGTACAGTAGCATCCTGCTAACTCAAAGTGCACATTTTCACCCTCACGTAAGGTCCCAGAAGTACTCTGTTCTCTCTTTGAGTAGATACTGTGCATATGCAACAGTTACAGATGGTTGAAAAATGAAAGGATGTCTCCTAGAAGTGTTGGGCCATAACAGGTCTTCTACAAACAACATGATTTTAAATTTACATTTAGGCAGACACTCTTATCCAGAACAGCTTACATTTTATACAACTGAGCCTTTGAGGGTTAAGAACCTTGCTCGGGGTCCAGCAGTAACATTTTGGTATACCTGGGACTGAAACGCACAACCTTCTGACTAGAAGGCCAACACCTTAATCACTGAGTGACCAAATCCTACTAATAGCATGTCAATTGGTGTTACAGAGAGCTGTCAAATATATCTCTCATAGCTGTCCGATTGGTCTGAGACCTGATAAGTCTGATGGTCATGGCAAATGCTCTGAGCCGTTCCGTGAGCCTTTGAGGCTGGGTGGGTGGGTCATCTTGAAGGAGACCATTCCCATCAGGAGAGAACTGTTTTCTCAGACAGTCAGTCAGAAGAGCTGCACTGATTTAAAACGAAAGGACTCATGGTGATATAACGTACCTATGGTGGATAACGTTTCCACCTCACACCTCTTGGAAACTGTTTCACATATACTACCCACATCCGTGTTTCATCCAGGTTCCCTGGTCCAAAGGATTATCACATATATATTACACACGTACATGGTAGGAGTTGGGGTCAGAGCACACAGACATCCATGATACAGTGCCCCTGGAAATGAGACGGTTAAGAAGCTTTGCTTAAGGGCCCAATAGCAGCAGCTTGGCAGAAAACCCCCAAACTTCTAATCAGTAACCCAGAGCCTTAAACCATTGAGTCACTGCTGGTGCTGAAGACTGTGACAGGAAACACTAGGCACTTGCTCTCATCTTCAAAAATCTTTCATTACTCTACAATTGCCCCAGGTGTGATTGAGTGTGTATGAGCTGGCAGCCCATCCGAGATGCATTCCTGCCTCATGGGATAGGCTCCGGATGTACACTGAACAGGATGCTTAATGTAGATGAATCAATGATGTATAGCAGCTCAGCCATTACACAAGCGATGTGATTTTCAGCCGAGAAAAAAAAAAAGGAGACAAGACAGAATCTTAGCTGAGATAAAGGCATGAGTTGATTTGTCTTGGGTTCATTTTTCTTCACCATGCTTTTACTGTGATCCATACCATGATCCCTCAATTTGAGCTTCAGATGAATGTGAGAATGAAATGCTCTTTTGTAATTGTGTTATTTGTGTGAGTGGATGCCGATGTGTCCTCAGGAAGAAATGTGGGTATTGTGAGTGGATTTGAAGGCACATTCTCTGGATTAAGCCATGGTCTGGTTTTGTCACTTCATCTAAACTTTGTGACAGTGAAGCAGTGTAGGAAGCTTTTATCGAGAAAAAAAAACAAACAACAACAAAAAACAACCACCACGACTGACACCCCAAAATGGTTTTTGCTAAATTGCCAAATGGGTTGAGATCAAATCTTCACGAGTTATTTGCTAACCCAGAGATGAAACAATCACAATGAAAGACAGAGAGTGAAACAGTGGGGTGTGGTGAGACCCAAATTAGTGAAGAATGTGCAAAATGTGGGTTAGATGCCTTATTATAATTGTTTTAAAACCAACAAAGAGCCAACAGAGCCAGAGGCATTACTAAGCTCTTTCTCCACAGCTGAGCTTTTGTCTTACCTGTGGCTAGTCATTGTTCTCTAAAAGTAGTTAAACAAAGCACCCAGAACAGATGTATATACGTAAACATGAGACAGAAGTGGTTCCTCTAAACCAGGTGTGTCCCTATGGGTTAGCATAAATTAATCCTTTTTCCCGAAAGGGGTTCTGGTCTAGTACTCAGACTCATGTTACTGTGTGTTATTTGTCTGAGAGATCATGTTTGTTAAGCCAGTTTCTCTTCACAAAGCAGCAACCTTTAGATTCTATTGAACCCTTTCATCCTGCTTTTATTTTCAGTCTTGGCTTATTGTCCTGATCGACACATTGTGCTCTTTTGTTTGATGAATTTTTCTCTTTGTGTTTTATGGTATGCAGGAGCTTGAAGAATTTACGGTATCTGAAAAAAATCAAACGATTAATACAACCTGAGGTTGAAACAAGTTATGTACGATTTTTGTTTTGTTTTGTCACTCAGCCACACATTCTGATAGCAAATGCATAACCTAGTTATATGCAAACAGGGACAACATGGAACATTATTTATCCAGCTTTTTTCATGTTGGTCACAGCTACAGTATATCATGCTTGATGCTAGCCTTGAATTCCTTATATTTAAGTTTCCTTCTAAAATGTTGCACGGCTAAAACAGGATTGTTCCCATAGACCACAAGGGTGGCGGATGTGAGCGTGCAGAGCAGTATGAGTGAGCTTGGTCATTAAAAAAGAAGACTAAATTTATTCCACCTTTACTCGTGGTGAGTGAGCTGGTGAGTGCGTCTCGGTGCTTTGCAGAACTGAAGTGCTCTTACGTGCTCCAGTGTCTCTTGCATGCTTGCCTCGCTGCACCATGATCACCATGAAATACCCATGTGTGCAAGCAATTCATGGCACCTTGTGCACATTTTTACTGACCGTGCTCACTAATGTGACTCCAGGCCAGGCTTGTGCTCTGTCTGATGAGCAAAACAAAAAAAAAAAAAAAAGAAAAAAAAAAAGAAACTATTTAACAACCATAAACAATGGTACAATGTTTTATCGGGGTATTTGTATTGTAAGAAGGCACTGTGCTGCCTCATCTTGACATTTTTACAGAGCACAGTTTGCATCCTACTTTATTCAGTTTGGACAATAAAATAAATCAGTTACATACCATCAAATGCTTCCGAATCTGGGTGTCGAAGTTGTTGTTGTTGTTGTTGTTTTTTAATTAATTATAGTATTAGAGAGTATGGTATGAGCACTATATATCCATCATCTGACATTTCAGACATTACCTTCGTGTTTGCTGGTGGTTTGTGAATTTCCCTTAATTTGTACACAAGGCCTGCTTTGCCATATTTGAAGCACAGCAGGAGACGTGACGTTGGGAAGCCTGAATGATATTTGTCATTGTGGAATCATATTTTAGATGACATTTTATTAATTACATGCCAATGAAAATGCGCATATATCAGCCTGTTTGATTTGGCGCAGGTTTTGTTCTGGATGCCAGAAGGGACACTGAAAATAATTCCCCAAATTGTCAGGTGTGTGTTTTATGTCTTGTTGATTTTCCTTTGACTTTGCGCGCACAACACTGATGGGCAATTTCCAGATTTCAATGTCAGACTTGCAGTGAAGACAAGAAAAGAACAATTAAATAAATAATTCCTTTCAGTTGAATATCAAAAGTGTTGTTTTTCATTTCTTCACTGTTCACTTCACGGTTGAGTTTAAATATATGACAGATGTGTTACTTTGTGAGTCTTTGGTCATCACAGATGAAATTGTATCCCAAGAAAAGAACCGAAAATGTGTTTACTCAAAATTTGCTTTTGCTGGATGTCTAAGTGTGTATGTTGGGGGCAGTTGTTTTCTTACTACACTGTCATAAATCTTGCCTACGATAACTGCATATACACTACGGTATTGGTAAATAGAGATTAGGATGAAGAAGCGCTGGACTATAGCTTTAAGTTTGGTGGCAGCTGCTGTTAGCCTGCTGTGATTGACTACTGAAAAGGGCACATAGGTCATGCTGAGTGGTATGGACTTAGTTAAGAGTGCAAACCAACACATACTGGGACACATGAAGTGAGGCTAAGCTATATACCACTGTGTCACACACACAAACATATACACATACACATGGCTAAGCTACACTCAACTCCTCCTCTCACAACTCATTCCTGCTGAGGGAGCAGTAAAGAAGCAGCTCTCAGACTCTCAAACTCTCTGAGTCTCTCATCTTTCTTTTATATGAGACAAAAGAAAAGAATAGGAGAGTAATTGAAAGGAAAAAAAAAAAGTTTCAGGAATTGAGATTTGGTGGATGATGCAGAGGAAACATTACCCAGAGTGTACACAGAGTATGTAGAATAACTCAGTGCATTAGCAGAGTTATATCAGGGTGAGTGGAAAAACACTACAGTAAGACTGAGAGGAGATAAAGGTTCAAACAAAAACCAGCACATTTGAGATAAAAAAGCAGATAGATTTCAATGTCTGTAGCGATTGTTGCCAATGATGAGCATTCTGATACAACCCGTGATGTTGCAGACAATGTTTTGGGTGCAGTACAGAACTCGGTTGACTTTTTAACCTCTTGTGCTTTTTCTCTCAGTGTGAATCTAATCCCCTCACTCTTTTTTTTATCCTCTTTAATTTGTGCCTCGGTAATTAAGCAGATCCGATGCCTGATGAGATTGCAGGTACTTCAAAGTCTTACCGCAAACCCGATGGCGAGCGTTTCATTTATCAGAAAGGTCTCGGTGCCAGCTCTGCTGCCTGCCTGGGTTTCTAATAAGAGCACATTCATTTAAAGAGCCAGGCTCTGTTTTATTCGGGAAAACGTGCACTTTTTGTCAAGCAGGACAGGACAACACCAGCTGAGACACTAATTCAGACTTTTTTTGGGGTGTAGTGAAGTGGCAACTCTCTCAGTCACATAAGTTTAACAAGAAGCCAACGAATTGCCGGACATTTCCGTCAGAAATTCGTTCTGTTTATTTGTTACGCTCAGTCGAAAGATGTGAAGTTGATCTAGCAAGAACTACTGTGTGTCGTATTAGTAGAGAATCTATTAGATCTATTTAAAATAAGGTGATGCTACTAAGGTAAAGAGCACTTATGTATCAAGCACATGTCTTTTTTATACACATTTTGACAAGCCCTGGAGTGTTAAATGTAGCCGAAGGTCAGCTAAAGTGCCTTTATGCAGAGCAGTGAGTCATAACTCCTGTGGCAGAAAGCACAGAACAGTCTGAACGAATGTGACAACATGACATCAGAGTGCGAAACGAACTGTTAAAAACGCCAGAGGTTAAAGCTCTGTTTGGCAGAAATACACACAGACACACACACTTGCTCACACACACACACACACACACACACACTTGTCACCATACCAAAGTAAGCAAACAGCTATTAGTAAATATTCACTGGGAATTGTGTAATCTTTGTAAAATAAGTTAGAACAGACAATATTTTTAATAAAGATGCACGATGCATGAAAATCAAATGATAAATACAGTATACAGTATTTGTCTTCTCTATTCATGTACTTTTGTCTAGCTGATTTTTCTTTGGCCTCGCACATCACCACACTGATGACATCGAAAATTACAGTTATTGTTTAAAATAATACAGAGAAATTGTCAAATATCTGAGGTTAAACCCGAACGAAAAATAACAAATGAAAACAGTTCGCTCAAATCTCTTCTAGTATGAAAGTCCAAGGGCAGATGTTGGAACAGATGAAATTGATATCTGTGGTAATCACACCTCAGATATGGATATAGTATATTGAAATATTCCTATATGTTTGGTGGCAGGTGTTTTTTCTCACCTAATAAAACTTTCTCAACTAAAGCCAAACCATTTCAATACTTTCTTAAACAAAAAGGATATATAAATATATTTCTGCAATAACCTTAGCAAAGAAAAAAATCTCAGTTAATGTTTGTATTCTGGCTTAGTAAATGTCACTGAACCCACTCTCTTACACCATATGAATTCTCTGTACATTTATAAATCAGCACTGGTCTAGATAATTAGAATAGTACAGCTTTTTTTTTTTTAGTGGAAACAGCTTTGCTAGAGTGTAGAGGTTCCTAAAGCCACTGCAAAGTAGTTGGAGAATGTTTCAGATATGAGAAGTTGCTTCCAAGAGGAGCCAAGATTAAAAATCTATTAATAGCAAATAAAATACGATCTCATTTTTAATGAAATTGCTATTTCTGTGTGTGCCAGCGGTTTATCCTGCATCAGTGTTGCTGGACTACCGGGTTTGAAACGGTGTGAAAAAATAAAAATTCCATCTGCCTTCATCAGAATTTCCTGACTGGAAAAATGTGTACAATTAAACAAGGTACAGACTTATTTCCTTTAGCATATCATGTCAAAGACCAAATCAGCACTAGATTCTATTCCCAGCTCATGCACTCACTCACTAAGTCTGAGTATTATGGCATATATGTTGGCTCAAGCAATTAAACTCTGGGTTGTTGATCAGAGGATCAGGGTTCAAGCAATAGCACTGCCAAGCTGCCACCGTTGGGCCCTTGAGCATGGCCCTTAACCCTCCCTGCTTCAGGGGCTGTATCGCGGCTGACCCTGCGCTCTGACTCCAACTTCCAAAGCTGGGATATTTGAAGAAAGAATTTCACTGTTCTGCAGAATCTAAAATGGTGGAAGACAAGATGAATATGTGCTTTTTATGAATATGTGCTACAGGTATTAACCATTGCTCCTTGTGATTGAACCATACTTGTTTAACAACACCAGAGTAAATGATTAACTTAAAGATTTAAGCAAGATAAAAAAAGAAAAAATTGTGATTATTATGGCCTTATAGGTCACGTGACCTGTACCCCAACATGATGGATTTAGCTCATCCAGATTGTACTACTTATACTAAAATATGAAAAGTTCTATAATATTCTTAACTTTTCCATTCATACTATGATCAGTACTAGTGCATCGAATAGTGTAGGAAGTGTCACAATACGTGATTCTGGATACATTACACATATCAGTGCAAAGTATTACTCAGTGTAGTTTACTGCCTGAAGCACCAATGCTTGTTTCTGGTCGAAGTTTATCTAATTGGTTTTGTATTCTGTTTTTTTTTTTTTTTTTGTCCTGTTAATTCTGTTTGCTAACCTTTGCCCTATTTTGACTTCCGCCATTGTTTCATGACTTGCATCTATCTTTTAAAAAAAATATTAAGAATTCCTTCAAACACAGCCTTCACCTGTCCGGCACACAGATCATTGTCCAAATATAATACCATATTATGAAATAGACAAAGTCCAGGTTAAAATATTCTCATTTGACAAGCTTAGCATGCTGAGAATCTGAGCTGTTTGTAAATATTATTCCTTGGGAGAAAATGTCCTCCACTTGTTAAAAACCCTGTTAGACCCTGTCTCAGTGTGTATTTCAGGATCTGACCCTAAAAAGTCCTGCTAGATTTTCGAAAATTCATTGTTGGAACACAAAGTTTTAAACAGTTCGTTTCTTTAAGATCAAACTGTAAGACACAAATCCTGAAAGAAAAATCCTGTATCAGTGGTCTTGCAGGATATTTATGTCTTGTCCTATAAGACAATTAGAATCTCATAGGAATGGGTTGCACAATATGATAAAAACTCTAAGTAGAAACCTGTAAAGGTTTCTTATTGGAATCCATTATGATTTTTTGACAAGGGCTGACAAATTATAACGTTTTGATATTAGCAATTGTCATAGCTGGTCAATATAAAACTAGCTGTATATTTGTTAGCAGTTCTAAGTTCATTATTAAATGATCAGCATTTTCCATATTTTCTGATATTAAGAACAATGTCAAATTGTTTTATTTTGACCAAATATGCTGTGAAACACTATCTAGCTATATAAATAGGTGCTAACAGTGCTAATAAGAACATCTTATTAGGCAGAGAAAAGAAAAATCCCCTAGTGTACTGTACCTTGGTAGACGAGACGACTCCACGCTAACAGCACAGATGATAAATAGCACAAGCATCATCCTGCCTTCTAGTTTCCTACTGGATCACAACACCGAGGCTCACAAATCCACAGGTTAAAGTTTAACTGCACAACAGCATCATTTGTTTACATATTGCCATAGAAAGCTGTAAATACCATAGCTAAGTCTAACTGTAGATATCGGTGCCTCCATAGCTAGGGGATTTCACAAACACTCAATGGAGCACATTTGCTAAAAGCTTTTTGCTCTTCCTCTTGACGATCCTCTTGCTAGGATATTTTTTCCTGCCAAAGTAATTGATACAGATCCCACTGTTAGAAACATATTCCCTCAGCGTGACATGCTTACCGTACTAAAGCTATAGGCCCCGAATGCTTCATTATAATGGGAGGCCCTCGGAGTGCTGTTGTGTCCATATGTTACCTCTGTGTTCTGGGACATCATGACTTATAAATTAAGAGTAAGTGTTACTTTTAGGCAGCCAGAGCATAAGTGTGTTTCAACGTTAAGTGAAGTGTGCCATGTTTGTAATAATTTCCTTTTCGTCTTTTATCTCTCTCCTTTTTGTTTCTCTCTGTTTTATCTCTTTGGCATTCTGCTCTCTGCTGTGAGCTTCCACTTTGCACTTTAATATCCTTCAGAGAGGCACCATTTCTGTCAATATTTTATTGACTAAGGTGCATGTGGGTGTGCCTCTGTGCATGTGAGTAAATGTGTGTGTGTGAACATGTTTGTGGGTGCCTGTGAGGGTTTTAGAGGTGTGGCTGTACATCAGCATAGTGGTGAGAAGACTATTTAAGGACAACCCACAATAGCTAGCATAAGTGAAAGACATCATTCTCTTACTAGCCTGGGCAAAGAACACACAGTCCCAACACAGCGCTTATCCTGAATAGCAGTTGCCACTTCACTACATTTCAAAAGGCCCACATTAACTGGTCAGCTGCTGTAACCGGTGATGATTTTGCCCTGCTTGACAAAAAACGTATGTATTTTCACACACTGTATTTAGCGGCTGTGGTGGGTCCAGCTGAAACATGTGATGTGAAGACGGTTATACTTGTCTTCTGGATATTGTTTGGATTTTTTCCCCTTCTGACTGCCAGCCAAATGAATACCTGGGGTGTGATTTGTGTATTCTACAGTAGCAACAGGGAAATCACTGTTTTGAAGTTCTGAATAATTCCTAGACCACAAATTCGCTGATGTTTTCTTTGGGCCTGTATGATCATGCCGATTACTAGTCAATGGCTACAGCTGTGAGGGGATGAAAAGTGTCTGTGTGTGTGTATCTGTCAAAACAGTTCACACATATAAACACCCTTTTACAAGTGTGTAGACCTACGTGTAACTGTACGGTACTGCCGAGCAACCACCTTTACCGTTAGCCTGCCATAAGTTCTGATAAAGAAAGACTTTTTTTTAACACAAATTAATTAAATACACAAACATAGAATATAAACATGAATGAAATCACATCTGGTGTATTTTAATGTTTATATGGACTTATATAATAAGATTCGATTGTAATTTGTGCTCTCTGTGTCTTTATAAAATGTGGAAAATCATTGTACATTTTGCTCTAAAACTTGGACTTGTTTTTTTACAACTCCTTGGTGTTCATGATGCTGCTTGTTTTGGGTGTGTTTTCAACGAAACTCCCTTTCTGTCCAAAACTGGAGCCTTTCAGGAACTCAGGAACACACTGAAGAACATAATGAGACCATGTGACTCTTTCATTATACATATATCTAATTACATGAGTTGTAATAGAAATTTATCAAGAAGGTTTCACAGCAGTGGAGTCAGGAACTTTTTATTTGAATATATTCTTTCAAACTATATTGATTTTTCCCCACCACTTCAGTATTAATGATTACTTCTATTTACTTCTGTGACGTACAGCATAACCGTAATTAAACCTTTTCCACTTCCATGTTATAACAAAATACAAAATAAGTTCAAGAAGGGGCTAATAATTATGCAAGGTGCTGTAAATTTGAATTAGGAAGCATGTGAATGACTGTGGATGCTTCACTTAAGCAAACGTAAGCATCCATTATGGTCATAAACATCATTATTTGCTCATATTGATCAGCAGGTAACATCTGGGTTCTGCCACACGGCCCTCATGTTGCGGTTAGATATAAGATGCTCGGCTGAGGTTAAGCATCAATAAGAAAACAAATAGAACTATAACTCTAATTCTCCATACAGTTATTGTCCCCACCTGAGTTGTGTAAAAGAAGACCTGGTTTATTGCATTGTGGTGCTCATGGGCTTTCTGGAAATATGAATAGCTTTAATTAAACGCCACTTGCATTGCCATCTGGCCTTTTGGAAGCTACTCCTCAAATGAAGCATGGAGGAAGTGCTGCTTTCCTACAGCTTCCCTTTTTCAATTCCTTAATCTGTTTGCTAGGAAAAGCAACTAGAAACCATTATAGAAATGCTCTATTATTTATGCTTATTAATTTAGATTAAATCGTAAAATTTAATGATCTCAGTAGAAAAGTCACATTTAAATAAATAAACATGTATTTAGGGAAATATGTTATAGAACATTTATGTTTGGTGTAATATTATATAATATTACAAGATTAATAAGATTAAGCTCTCAACTGCTTTTGAGAGAATGATGGACGACAAATGTCAAAAACTGAATTAATTATGATTATGTCTTTTAGAAAGCTATTAAAAAAAGTTTAAATCTAGCTTTTCAAAATGTATTGCCACATTTTTATTTAAATATCTGAGTTCACTTCTCAGAACACATAAAATCGGACAATAAAGAAAAACTGAGCAGTGGCCAGAAATGACAAAGTTTCTGGGTTCACAGAGGATCTTGTGCTGTGTTACTGTACCCTTGAGAAGGTTATGGATCTCAGCACCATATGCTTGGACGGGCAGCTCCAATCCCCCACTGTAAAAAAAAGATTTTTTTTATTTCTTTTTTGGGTCACTATGAAAAAGATCTGCGGAGGCCAAGGTCCATAAAGATTAAAACTGTACCCTTGAAAAAGAAAGCAAGAAAAATATGGAAGATAGGATTTTCAAGAGCTCACCTTACCAAAGAAAGCATGAGAGAGAGAGAGAGAGAGAGAGAGAGAGAGAGAGAGAGAGAGAGAGAGAGCTAACTTGTAGAAATATTTACAATGTATAAAGTTGGTCTGCACCAGCAGCAGTTGTTACCTGGGTAAGTGTGTGTGTGTGTGTGTGTGTGTGTGTGTGTGTGTGTATGTGTGTGTGCGTGTGTGTGCTGTAGAGCTGTCCTTCCCACAGCAGGGTCTCCTCATTAGAGAGACGCCCTGTTCCTGCCCTGACCTTAATCCTTGCCCAATCACCTCCCCTGCTCTCTCTCTCTCTCTCTCTCTCTCTCTCTCTCTCTCACACACACACACACACACACCACACACACACACATGCACACACACTCAGACACACAATTCACTCAACTCAACTCAACAGGATCTTAATTACACGCCTTTTCCACACATATAATGACCACAATTACAGAGGTTTACAAATTCCAGCTTTCAAGTTCTGGCATTTGGACCATCTTCCAGCTGATGTGATGTGATGTGTGTGTGTGTGTGTGTGTGTGTATGTGTGTATATGTGTGTGTGTGTGTGTCTTGCAGCTACAGGAGTGGACTACAGTTTAATAAAATTTTCTAACACATTACCCGTTATTCATCAAAGTTGCATAGAACGAGTAGGTTTGCATGTGTTGAATGCCATATATATAATTTATACACGTCATATAAGAATGACGTCTAAATTCTCTGAGAACAAACAGTGAATCAGCTTCAAGTGTGTGAAACCAAGCTCCTTCCCAGTAGTCCCTTATCCCTTACAACAACCCTTTTTACACTCATATACATCTAATTTCCATAAAACATGCCCTAATTTATGCAGATTATGCAGATAGGGAGCTAATAAAAGGAAGGCATTCAACGGGCAATCCAAGATCCAAGGACAATCCCAGGAGAGAACGAGCTAAAAAGAAATAAAGCACAGAAATGGGGAAGAATACATTTCAGTGAAGCTGAGTTAGAGGAGATGTTTTTATGGTTGTTACAAATAAAAAGACAGTTATAAAAAATTTTCTTTTTTTTTTTTTTTTTTTTTTAATAATGCAATTTTCTTCTTTAGAAAAATGAACAAATTCCCTCTTGTGGTTAACTCTTTCTACAAGAGACCAGAAATGGAATTTCCATCTGTTTTGGTGTGCCTGAATACCATGTGCATGTTTTCTACTACAGTAGGTTTAAATGTTGTCTGCTTTTTTTGTAGAGGTTGTATAGTTTGTGTTACTATTAACAAATCTTTAGTTATGTGTCTGTTTGATCTTTGTACTAATGTTATTACACCACTTACCCAGCACAGAGCTGAACACAGATACAGTCACAAAACTCTACATACTGTACAGAAACCCAACCATGTCTTACAGCAAATCATTTCTTTATACAGACTGAAAAGGTCTGATAAGTCGATGTCTATTTATTATCATTTCTATTTACTTTAACTTAGAATTCGGTTAGATTGAACGGAAATCAGGTTTAATTAAAGCTTAATTTAGAAGTGTGTGTGTGTGTGTGTACCTTGATGAAATAACCAAATGTTTATTCCTTATAAACAAAGCATTAGAGGAAATTAATAATGTTACATATTATGAAATTAAATAAAATGGCATCTGGAATGTCTTAGTGTTAAATAGCTTGAAAAGCCACTCAGGTTAGATCTTTATGGCTACCTTTAATATGCAAATGCGTATTAAAGTGGGATGTGGTAGCTTAGTGGTTAAGGTGTTCGACTACTGATCGGAAGGTCACCGGTTTGATTCCCAGGTCCCTCCAAGTTGCCACTGCAGGGCCCCTGAGCAAGTCCATTAACCCTCAGATGCTAAGGAATATAAACTGAATTAAAAAAAAAATTGTAAGTCACTCTGGATAAGAGTGTCTGCTACATGCTGTAAATGTAAATGCACATATTACTTAACTGAGCTCATCAAGATGCAGACCTGTGCTTTCTGGTTTATGATTCAGTTGTTCAGTTGTCACTAATCACGTTATGTACACAGTAGTTCGTGGTTCCTGCTTGTGAAATTGTGATTATTGTTACTTACTATTATTACTATTTTTATTATTACTATTATTATTATTATTATTATTATTATTATTATTATTATTATTATTATTATTACACCATTACTATGATACTATTGTTAACTATATTATAGTTGCTGCACATGCTATACTAGTTCTGTATGTTAAACCTGAGATAAAGTATTTTTCGAGCTGTTAAAATAGCATTCTCAAATGTTTACTCATTCCAGGAAGATATGTTTATATGCTCATTTTATTCTCAGAATTCGTCTTGACCTGAAATAAATAAGGTCCGTTCTTGTTAAGAAACTTCACAGGATCAGATTTCTGTGGTATAAAAAAACTGCATGAAGCCTCATTCAAATATATTATCTCGAACTAAAGTGAATAAAACCCTAGCAAATGGAATCTTTAGCACCACAGAGATACCATCTGCAAAAAGAAGAGAGGAAAAAAAACCCTGGGAATTCGCAATATAGAGTAAAATCAAGAAGCATCTAAGTGGAGAATAAAGACTAGAGAACGCACAATTTGTCTTTGCGATGATATCCTGTTATTGATATGATTTTAATCACACACGCAGGCTACAATGATCAAATAGCCTCGTGAAATATGTGGAAATGTGGTAACAGTTTGTGTGTCTAGTAAATAGGGATGAGCATGGGTTTGACTAATATTACTACCTCAGATACTGCTACTGTTCATCATTTGAGTAGCTTCATTGGAGTTCTTCTAACGGTTTAAATATTATTCATGTTACTTACCTTAAACATCATTAGGTAAACAATTACATTTCATAGGTTATTTGTAAGGGTACGTTAATAGCCTAGCTAAATCAGTGTACCAGCCTATAAAAATACCATTCGTGTATTAGCATATTTTTAATCATTTTTTATCTTTGCATATATGAATGATATTTCTGTAGATTTGCATTGTGCTTGGTAAACAGGTGATTATAGTAGAAGGAAAAACAACTCTTATTATCTGGCCTAGGAAACAAGGTTCTATTGGACATTTCACTGCAAGTGTCCTTGTCAGCTACACCTTACTGAAACTCCCGGTTTCAATTATTTTAAACCATGTGTGTCGAGGAAAAGGTGTGATAATGCTGTGTGTATCCTGTACTGCAAAAAAAAAAAAAAATCAAGTTTCAGCTTCCAACGATATTGAATGTATAAGCCACTGGACTTGTTTTGCCAGCTATGTACTGAATTAAACATGTTTTTTTCTTTTCTTTTCTAGCTTTTGACACACACGCATACACACACATACACATACACACACACACTGGTACTTCTTCACCTGGGTTTTCTTCTGAACTATATGTGCATACACACAATTTCCCTGAAGACTGGGTATAGTAGGGTGAGCAGACTTGTTTATTAGAAATAGTGATTCATCTGTTTACCTGTTTCTGACCTTGAAAGGTTATATATATATATATATATATATATATATATATATATATATATATATATATATATATATATATATACATATAAAATGGAGAGAGACTGGCAGAATTAGAATAGACTGAGATAACAGAAAGTATATGTATATATTCACTGAATATAAGATGATCGACCTGCATGTTATGACTAGTTACTATCAAGCATGACATAACAAATTTTGACAATGTATTTATCATTAACACTCTGCATAGATTAACCGGACTACCTTAAATGTACATTCTGCATAAATAAATTCAAATCACTTTCTCAGCATGTATTAAATATTTTGGCTTTACAATTCAATTGTGAGGGAAACATATATGCAAGATTTTTTTTTTCTTCTCCTGCTCCTGTTTTGCTCTAATCTATCTCTCAGCCATTGATCATCCTCCACTCAATTACCTTAAACCCAACCTGAATTGTAGGAGGACTGTAATTGCTGCTAATTTGGCCTTCCATTGTTTGAGTGTGAGCCTAAAAATTGCCCAGAGGACAAATCTCTTACACATATCTTACACACAGAGTGGGGTAACACAATTTTGCCCTGCCAAGACCATTTAATCTACGTTTAAGCCAGAGTTCTCCAAATGGCAAGGTTACAAATCGCATTCTCCTCGTTTCTCCAACAGCATGCTTTGATTC
The DNA here is from genome assembly GCF_030014155.1 of Tachysurus vachellii. Taxonomy (NCBI): domain Eukaryota; kingdom Metazoa; phylum Chordata; class Actinopteri; order Siluriformes; family Bagridae; genus Tachysurus; species Tachysurus vachellii. Next base: position 16,058,964 of record NC_083466.1, on the reverse strand, counting down.
CTCCTCACCCCTACGAGACAGCGGCATTGACATCTGTGGCCCTAAAACATTGTTTTTCATACTTGTATAAAGATAACCCAAAAATGATTTTAGGTCATAACGATTGAAAGATAAATTGTCAGTTATGGAGGACAATAAAGTCTTTGTTAACTTAACTCTAGTAATAACATGAAGCATTTTGATGAACAGATAAACAGATGTGCTTTTTTGTAGTACCTAAGGGGTCTGCATTCTAAAGAAAACGGTAGACTGACCCCAAACAAAAAAGGATTGTTAGCAATAAAGTATCTGATGTCACCATTATAGCTCTCACAAACAGACCTTTTGCTGCATACCAGACTGAGAACAGTGGTCCTATTGAGAGTCGCTCTTGAACGCCGCTGGCCTGAGTGTTTTTTTAAAAAAAGGAGCTAGCAAGCAATCGATGACAGATTCTCCGCTTTTTTTTTTAAGACTACAGACCTGAGTAATGTCATTTTATCAATTTTGAAGGCGCTGTAACAATGTCTCTACTGTATATCTGGATCCAATGGGTACATTTGAAGCAAGACATTGCGAATGCTGCATAACAAGTTAGAAGATTTTCCACAATTGTGGTTTAAAAAAAATGTTAAAAAAAAGTTTGTTTATTTATTTATTTATTTATTTATTTTATTTTTTATTTTTTTTATTGTTTATATAAGCATTTGTTTGTGTATTTATTGAGGGGATGTTTGTGCCTTTATTTTTCTTGTTTGTTTTCCTGTGTGTGTTTAAAAGATATGTTATCTTTTATAATTGATTAAAAAAAAGAATAGTCAGAATAGTCAGAATAGTCAGAATAGTCTGGTAGTCTGGTTCCACTCCAGGTTTCTAACTTGTCTCATATCAGGAACATTTTCCTTGCCACTGTCTTCTCTGTCTTGCTCCTTACATACTGTATCTAAATCTACACATGGATCTCAGAGCTGCCGAAATCTGCTGCATCTAGTCTTCAAATTGTTTGAATCGAATGTCTATCTATGATCATTTATTTATATGAAATTAAGTTTCATTCAAAACATAAAGAAGTCAAAGGCTAAAAAATATTCAGAACATGCTGAGCCAGATTTCCACTAAACTCTAACACGGCTACGTCGATGGTGTACAGACACTAACATGACAGCTGACGAGGCTAACACACGTTTTAGCTTGCGAACAAAATACGGTGATAAGCGAAAAAACAACAACAACAAAAAAGAAATGGCACAAGTATGGACATATGAAGCCTGAATGTATCGAATGTCTGTGGACTTACTGTACATGAGCTCAGGTGTTGTACTTCCGCTAGCTTTCCAAGTCTTATGTATATTTTATTACCCCAGAGATCTGGCCTCCCTCATTTTATTCGAGTTTTCCTGGTGTTGTGTGAGTGTTTGGCCACATTCGTTGGGATCTCAATTGACACCTAAAATCTGATTGAGCTCTTTTTTAAGGCTTTAGCTTATCTTTTTTGTGTTTGCCCCTACCATTTTCCATATGCTCTGCCTCACCGACACTGCCATCCGGCGTAGTCCTCTCATAGGCATCCTCAGGGAGGGGCAGGGCTCCCAGCCGGGGGCCTGTGGAGCTCTTGCTGCTGGGCGTCTCCGACTCGTCAAGGCCACTGTCGTAGCAGCTCTGCAGAGAGCCCTGGTGAGGGTCCTGGGGCTGGCTCACCACCGAGAACGTCACTCGGCGGAATGGCTACAAGAGAACAGAGTGCTGCGAGTCACTGGACTGAAGAGCTCCAAGATGCAAGGAAGGTTTATTTCATTTTTCAAGGGAGTATTCTGGGGTGTCTTGCTGGATCGCAACTTATTTATTTTTATTTATCTTAAAACATACGTCTCAACCTCAAGTCTTGAGGGGTCAGTGGAATGCAAGGGTTTTTTGTTTTCTCACTTCCTACAGTAATGGAAGGGCTTAGTTTTAATATTTCTAGCCACTGTAATTAAAACCCCACATTTGTGCTTAATAGAAGTGAAAACCTGTGCACATACTGGCCCTTCAGGTCCTGAGATTGAAACCTCTGGCCTATATAATTACACAAGTAAATGCAGTATCTAGGCTGTTTCCTGACACAGCACTGCACTTTGGGAGTTCTGCGGAAGGAAGATTAATGTTGACCAGTTTACTAAAGTAGCAAAAAGGATGGGGGGATGAAAAAAAAACCTGCAATATTAATGACTTATGCAGTAATTGTCACATGTAAGGGTCTTGGGAATATGAGATGAAAGCTCTTAGGATTAAGTAGACATGCCACACTTGGTGTATAGGTGTTAAATATAGCTGGGGAGGACTGAAGGACGCTCAGGTCTCCTTGCGTGGTTTATTTTATAACAAAAACAGGACACGGGGAGTGGATAGAATCCCAGGGGAAAGATAGGATGGAACACATCGCTACAGGCAAATAAACAAGTGGTATGTTCATGAACACACACACACACATATATAGATACACATACTGTGTTCATGCGAACACACACAGCACTATACAGAAAACATGGTCTCACAGGGATACAGTAAATGGATGGAGCTGCGTAGATAAACCTTCACGCAGACACACATGCACACACACGAACACATAAGGACAAAGTATACACGGATAAAACAGCAGCTTATATAAACTGTTTTGACTGAGAGCTTCACAGAATTGTAGTTTTTTTTTCAGGTTTTTTTTTTTCTGTCACTAGCCTCCAATATCATATTGTGTTCCATCCATTCAAAACTCAGCAGGATGCCTCGGCTGAAGAAATACGGTAAAGAAAAGAGATGATGAGGTGGAGTAGCATGAGGCATGCACAATCCTTTCAACTTCTCTCCACAACCACAGAGAAGTAATTGGAACAAAAACAACAGTTAGACATCTATTCACCACCAAACCTAACACTGAAATAACACTGAAATACATAAGCACTGGTAAAAGAAAAAAGAATACTAACACGGCAATGATTTTTCCGCATCTGTAGTAAAATAATCCTAGAGATTCACCCCTGATAAACAGATAAGTTGTTTTCTGACGATACGAGTGCAGAAGTATGTAGGTGGACAAGTTGGGCAGAACGAAGGTGATAATGCTTTGTTGATGTTGTAGTAGGCTGCAGTCAAGGACTTCCACGGAGGCACCATGTGGCTGACTCACAATGACTGACTGAGAGAGTCGGTTAAGGATTTTTGACTTGTATTATACGGTCAGCAGAAAGAAACAGAGCAGGAAACAGAGCAAGAATGAGAGAGAGAGAGAGAGAGAGAGAGAGAGAGAGAGAGAGAGAGAGAGAGATTCATCGGCAGAAAGAAAATTAAATTCTGATGCCTTAATGAGCATTGTAGCCTTGTAATTAAACTACTGACTCTTGCACATGTTGAAGGAGGAGAGATGAAATAGTGGTCCTGCTGTCCTCTGTCTTTTTTTCGTTCATTTCCTCTTACTCTCTCTCTCTCTCTCTCTCTCTCTCTCTCTCTCTCTCTGTCTTTCTGTCACCCTTTTAGCATCACTTAACAAAGGGGCCAAAATACTGTAATAATTGCACACGCCTTCATCTTCTCTCTTTCTCTCTTTCTCACATACGCAAAACACCAACGCACATACTCATCAGCGAAGAAGACCAACCACTGACTGGAAAAAAAAAAAAAAAAAGGTGTTGACTTGTTCTACAGAGTGGCAGTAGGGATAGAGAGAATTAATCTTTGAATATCTGTTTGCTTGAATAGAGAAAAATGGTAGAACTGTATACAAGTCTTTAAATGAACATGAGAACTGTCTTATAAAGAAATAAAATAGTAAATGTTATATATTTATCAAATCCTAGCAGTCATTCTTTAGTGCCTTCTGGTCTTCCCCACAGCCCCCCACCCCCACCCCCTCTTGTCTCCCTGTTCTGTCACTCCTGCTTTCCAGAATATTAAAGGTGACAGAATGCCATCACTAACTCTCTGCGATTTTTTTCCACCTCCTTCTTTTTTTGCTCACTGTGTCTCTGATAGAACGCTTCGACGCTCCTCATTACTCCAAATTGTGCCTCTGATTTGACACGTCACTATAACCTTGGCATTTGTATTGTAATAAATTAGGAGTGGAAAAGCGAAGGAGTGTATAAAGGTTAGCTACGAAGGTGGACGCACACACGTACACACAAACACACACACATGCACAGAATGTCATCTTACTCAGTTCACTGATGACACACACATAAATCTCATTCATCACCTCTTTCTCACAACCCCTCTGACACCCACACACACGTGCACACTCATCACACTCTTACAGTCTCACTGGCTGATGGCCTGATAGCGGTTCTGCATCTTTGTTATTACTGTATGTCATCATTCAGAACTGATTACAGTTCACAGGCATCATTCCAGCGTCATCTTAACACCACTTCAAGCCCATAATATTTAACAGGCCTTTTAAAAGCTAGACGCACAACTCCCTCTGCATTCACATGCTACGGTGATTTATTTATTCGCCAAACTTGTGAATCACTAATGCAACAAACTTAAAGAAAATACAATTTCTCTGTGTAATTATAACAATTGAAATGAATATTCTTGGGCTGAAATGAACATTCACTTGAGCAGTCATTTGGTACATGATTAAAAAGACGCCTGTAGGGGTAAAGAATGGAAAAAAAAAATAAAAAACATGCGTTTGTGTACTAAATCATTTCTTTTAGCGTTACCTACCTCTCACGTTTTCTCTTCAATCTCAAAGGTAACGCTAACAGCAATCTAACTATCCATCTTCAGAGTTAAATTATCCTCAAATGAATGTTTATAAATATCATTAATGTAAAGAGGAAACTCCAGATCCAGCTGAAGGACAATTTTACATAGAATAAATGGATAATATGTACTGGGTGATGGATTTTGACAAGGTGCAGCAGCATATGAACATTGCGAAATGTGGAAAATTGAAAGTGAAGAAGGAAAGAATTAATTCAGAGACTTCCTCTGGTGTAATGGATATCGCTTAATGGCCCAGATATGTGCGACAGCATTAGGACTCCTACACATTTTAGAGCCCATGGGTAATGTCTATTATTTAAAATGAAGCAAAAATGGAACATTCTTGATTTAGCTTAGTAGGAGGTCTGTTTTAACAAACACCCTGGAATCATGTCGGACTAAGAATCTAAAAAAAAAAGTCCAAAATGTTTTAAGAGGTTTCTGAATTTGTCGTTAAAATAGTGAAAAAGAGACAAACTCCAAATGATTTAATGAATTCCTTTCTCTTGTTCTTTAAATGTTTCACTCTGGTGGTCTTTCCTCTGCACCCTGCTGTGATGTGGCACAGCTATGACCCTCTCGACAGAATGCCTGCCTACCTGTCTTAAGGATATATGGGTTCATTAGATGCCACACACACACTCACACACACACATACACAAGGCAAGCATTCAAGTAAAATGCCATCCACACACGATGCCCTAGAGGGATTGAGGGCTCAGAAAGTGTTTAGAGAATGCATGGATTTCACTTCCATTTAGCATCTCTGTCTCTCTCTCTGTCTTTCCCTTTCTCTCTCTAAGTGATTGAGTGCTGCTGGTATGACAGGCATGGCTGATTGAATGTCGCAGTCATTTGTGCAAAGGCTAAACGTGACCGGAGGTCTACGACAGATCCATGACTGCTTTCTTAAGCCTAAGCAGAACCACATGAACATCCTACAGAAAGGTCTGGCTCTAATCAACAGCCCGGCCTGGCGCCCAGCTCGTGGCCCTAGAGCCTATCTTCATCGATCTCATTTTCATCTCATTGTAATTGGTAGCAGATGATCAGTTGTCAGTTAGATCTTATTAATGCCTGCTTACAAAGTCATAGTGTTACACACATTTGGCCAAAAAAATAAATAAATAAATAAATAAATAAATAAATAAATAAATAAATAAATGCAGCATTTATTTTATTTATTTACTATTTGGCTCACACAGAGGTCTGCTGTCACACACACACAATTCTGCTTTTTCTCAACAGGCAACTGTCCATTGTTATCGGTATATATATATTTAATACAAGTGACATATTTAGGGAAGGAAGACACACTCTTCAGAATCCTACACTGATCTGTTGTTTTGTGTTGGTGTGTACGTGTGTGAGTCTATACACATGTGTGTGTGTCTGTATGTGTGTGTGTGAGAGAGAGTGTGTATGTGTGTACAAGGTACATGGACTGTAGACCTCTGTCTGTGACCCAAGACATGCAATGATTCAGGCAATGAAAGAAAACACAAACTCTTAGACTTTAGTGTAATTCTGCAACCAAGCGAAGAGGAGAGGAAACGAGGAGACAAGGCAGTAAAGTACAGGAGGAAGAAATAAGACAAATCTGATGATGCTAACAGATGTTCCATGATACAACAGACTTTACTCTAAAATGTGGAGAGAGAGGGAGAGAGAGAGAGAGAGAGAGACAGAGAGAGACAGAGAGAGAGAGAGAGACAGAGAGAGAGAGAGAGAGAGAGAGAGAGAGAGACAGAGAGAGACAGAGAGAGAGAGAGACAGAGAGAGACAGAGAGAGAGAGAGAGAGAGAGAGAGAGATGATGCCAGAGGAAAAATGAGAAGAGGAGCAGGAGGATGTACAGCAGACACTGGAATTCAGCCATTGCTGTCAGTGGTAGTAGCACATGTAATTAACTAGCCCTGTTCAAAGTTTCATAAGGAACCTGATAGTGCCCCAGGAACCATTATCTGATCTGAGATATTCATGCGGAAACAGAGTTAAACCTCCAAACCCGAGTCAGCACTAGAAAAGAATACTGACAATAGTTTATTTTCAAAAACTGACAAGCCGTTTCACACGCAAGTGATTGAACTTATGTCAAAATTGTCCTTTGGCTCCAAAAAGAGGAGGTCGGATGACACTTTAGTATTGCTGTATGCTGAGGTAATGCAATATTCCTCTGAGAATGAAGTCTAGACTTCAGCAATGGTAGAATGATCACGAGCTAAACATGGGGAATGTACTCAGAAGCATACAAAAAGTCTGAAGTGATTTTCCTTCAATAAAATTGAGAAAAGTAAAATATGTGATTTGCTTTTTTTTTTTTAACTTTGATTTAGTAAGGAGGTGGGAGCTCTAAAAAGAGACCTTGTGATTATCCTTTGATATAGCTTAGTCTTCCTCTATTTTTCTCTCAATATGGGACGAAAAAAGTCGACTGTCATTCATGTAGCTTGGGAGAGCTTTTTCACCCAGATACATGGCTACTGGAGATCTAAATGTAGATGTGGATTACAACCATGAGTCCAAAACAGACAAATTCATTCTCCATCTCCATGGTAACTCTCTCTGCAGCTCATTCTTAGGAAGTTTCCAAAGGAAATTTCATTGTTTCAAAGTGAAAATGATGAATTAAAATGCTTAGAACACTGCAGCAGAATTGGGTAGGGGGTCGGGAGTATCGAGCGTGACTAAACATGGATGAAGCTGAGATACAAACAGGGCGGTGAGCAGAGATTTGCATTCAAATAATCCCGACGATCATCGTCGTGTGCAGTAAGCGACGTCTATGCGGTAATTGAGGACAGTTTGCCTTGGCTGTTTTCTTATGCAAGTGTGTAAATGTGGATGTGTTATATGTGACAGCACCTGTGGTGAGAGTTTGGGAGTCTTTGTTTATCCTGGAGCTCAGGGAGTCTCAAGTGTCTGCTTTGTCTTAAAGGATGACTGGAGCTGGTCAAGCTTCATTTCTCTTCAGCTTTCCTGCTTGTGAGGACCTCCAGATGGGCTCCAGACCCCCTGAGCCCAGTTGGAGTTTAGTCAGGAGTGTGACCTCTCTACCAGGGCACATGGCACCGCAGCCGGTGAAGACTTCTACACACAAGCTTTCTGCACAGTTTAGCTTTACACGAGGAGGTTACATTTTTTGATATCTTACCCAAGGCTGTTGTTATCCTAGGTCAGTGAAACCAGAGATGTTCTTGTTGTTGTTGTGGTTGTTGTTTGCTCCATCCCCCAGGGATCCCTTTAGCACATTTGGAGTTAGGTCCAACTTGCGATAGTCTCCTCAAATCGAATATTTTTGCTATGAGAATCTTTACCCACTGCTAAAATCCTTCTTTGATAGCAGCTCACCAGGTCTTAAACTTTTCCCAAGGGCCACTCTAATCACATCTGACCCATGAGCCGCCTTCTGTGTGGGCAAAACTCAAGCATAGCTGATCAGCACTTCTGAGAAGCATTCTTACCAGAGATGGAGAGAGAAGAAAAAGAGACAAAAAGAAACAGCCCCTGGGCATAACATACGGTAGTGTCTTCTCACTCCAGAGTCAGCCCTCTGAATCAAAAGTTCAAAGCAAGCTTTGCTGGACTTCAGTCAGCCCCAGTCTGAATGGAGGCTTTAGAGGGGCATTGAAGCATACATCCCTCACCTGGCTAGATCTTTCAGTCCATGCGATCCTCCATTCCTCTGATCCTCTACTTTAGCTTTTTGACTCACACCACAATGACAAATATAATGCATCACGTCTTCCTGTTCCACCCCATTTCCACTTATGTCAACATTCTCATTTCTTTTGCCAAAGATTCAGCTACAAAAACACTGGATCTGTTTGCCATCGCAATGAAAATTTGCAACAATTATAAATTGTTGCTTCGCCATATTCATCCAGAACCAGAATCATTGAATATTTCATCTTTTAATATGATTTATTTGTACCTTCAAATCAATCTTTTATATGTTTTCTACCTTTATTTCTTTTAAACTATTGGTTTGAGTTCAGCAAACATGATCCGAATGATAAGAATCCACTATGATGAGTTGAAACCCATGTGATTTTAATGGAAGTCCAGACAACAGGATGAGGAGTGAACAGAGGCACTCAAAATTAGCCCCTTTAGGTTTTTAAATACATGCATTGTGATTCTTCTTTCCCTAATTTTATGATCTAAAGCATGCAATCGATGTAGTGCCCTTGAACTCTCTATTAATTCCTGTAGTGTTGCTCCCTAGGGCATGTATTGACCCCCTTATTGCCCTCGTTTAGCAGTGGAAATAAAAAAAGCATCACGCCTGAATGGGTTTCAGACTCTTAATGAATGTGTGCAGACGGCACCTTTAGACATCAAGAATTTGGGCTATTTATACTTCACACACTCGGTACCAGTACCTTAGTAACTCACGCATCAGCCAATGAAGCACAAAGGTCTATTTATTTATTTATTTTAGTTGCTTAAGTAGCTGTTCCCTACTTAATAGAAGAATCATATTGCTCTTTCACTTCCTTTTCTTTTTGAGACCTTGAGCCCCATTAGCATGACCAAGATGTACTTAACTACAAATGAACTGACGAGAGATTTTCACAAATTCATAAAGCGTTCCCCACTCTTCCATTTTAAATTGCTCAAGTAGGAGTGTAACAGCAATACTAATCTGAAGAGTAGAATTTACCTCTTCAACCTCTGAATGACTCTAAATAAGAGCAGGTGGTTTACTCCGGCAATGGCAATGGCTGCAACACAAGCCTGCTTGTGCATTGTTTATCCTGATTCCTATTGGAGAGTTTAGCAACAGCTCGTGCTTGTGCCTTGAAGCGTGCAGGAGAATGAAAATTTCCTTGAAATGTTCTATGCTAAATAAAGTTCTCATCAATTTTCATAGCTATTACTTAATTGATGTCTGCTACATTACTCTTGAATGCTTCTCAATAATGAATAACAGGCATATAGTTCGCATGAACCCAGACACATCAACATCATTTAAAGGAACCACAACATCCTCACGTCCAAGCACATAACAAAAGCAACCGACAAATATATTTCTTTTTCAGTCAAAGCATTTGTGCCTGCATGCACACTTTCTGCTTTTGACTTTCACACACATTTCCATTCAATTTCATATGAGCCATTTCTGTGGAAGGAACACTAGCCATTGTCCTCTTCATGTGCCCTGCCACTTGTCAATCACTGGCCGATGGCAGACTCTGCTTCTTTACACCAAGTAAGTAGGACTCAGTGTGAGTGTGAATAGCCAAGCTGACAATTGACCCACTAATGTCAGTAGGTGACAGGCATCACCACGCCGGGAGTAGTCAGAGGTGCTGGAGGCTTATGAGTCAGCGAAAATGATGGCTGTAAACACCCCTAGGGCAGAGGGGATCTCGCTAATCACATAATGCAGTTTCCTGCTGGTCAGGAACACAGATCCACTCTCGTTCTGATAGCGGTCAGCATTATTCTGCCCAGCACAATCTATAGGAGAGTGTGACAGCAGACAACACACACGCACACATCCATCTGACTCTGAACTAAATCACTGGCAACCCTTCAGTCGAGTTATGATCATCTTACACAGCTGATAAACGCTATGGGGCGGACGGCGAAATTCAACCAATCTAGGTCAGACGACGGGAGAAAGTAAGCACGTCCAATTCATCTTTCTTTGTGCCAGGATTTAAACATCGCTTAGATGAAATGTTACCTCTCACTTTCAGATAACGCAGCAGGACCAAATGACTTTGTCTCATCCGAGCTGAAATCTGAGAGACAGACACCCACCATTATCGGTCTCGAATCCCACACATGGACAGGTATTACAGAAGATGGCTGCTGAGCAGACTCTTTGGGGAGATGCAGTAAGGGGAGAGCGATGTAGCGAGCAGTGCAGTATCCATCACATCACGAAGGCGGTTACACTGCGGCTGCATGTCCTGACTGTGGTGAAATAAGATATAACCACAAATGGGGTGACAACTTGAAGACTGAGATGAGAATAGACTTCGAGATAGAAGTGTGAATGTAAAGAAAGACCAGGTCGGTGGTGGAGAGTGTCAGGTGAAAAGATACACAGAACCAGTCACGTGTCTTCTCGTTTCTCATCACTCTGCACTAAAAGTAGGATCGCACTGGATGACACATAGAAGGAATAGCGCATGACAGAGAATGCTGTTAAAGGGAAATAATCAGTGACATGGCAAGGGTGGTGTGATGCTACCCTGAAATGTTAAAGAAAGATAAGTTTTATATATTAAATATAACCAAACATTGATATGATGCTGAATGTAACACTTACGTTATAACAGCTAACATTCCCTCACTTTTTTAACATTCATGCAGTTAATAAGAAAAAAAAACTCAATGTTTCCAAGAAACCAAAAAGTGTTGAAAGTCCATTCTGAAGCTTCTACCTTAATGGAAAGGTTACAGCTTTACGCCTAACTGTATCTAAAGCACAGACGCTGGACACTGGTACCAACAAATCTAAAGATAAATCACTTCAAAAAACCTCCACCATATCAACAATAACACACTTGATTTAATTCTACTCCTTCTGACCAATCAGATTCAAGAGTTCTTATTTATGTACATATTTCTATCAATTATTTTATGCTCTTCTTATTGTTCCGGTGACGTTGCTACTTTTATTCCTTTTTTGTGTTCATTTTATTTGGAAGAGAGACACTTTCAGTGGAAAGAAGCACAGGAGGATGTTTGTCATGAATAAATCAATGTCAGAGTGACATCTAGGCAAACTCCATTTCCTGAGACTGTGGACACATTACTCAAAGACCCCTTCCATATCACCCTTGCACACCTACACATACATGTCCTTCATCAGTACTTGACTGACTCTTATTCCCTCAGCAGGATCCCTTTATAGCTCCAAACACAGTTAGGGAGCAAACCCAGGACCCGCCGACAATTATGATAGCAGCGATTAAGAAAACAATTATTTCTGAGAAGTAATTATACTCTAATGTTTGAACAAACAGATGCAGAGAGACAGAGCAGGGGGGGGTGGCTAGCAAAGTGATCAGACTACTGATGCGCTATACACGCACACACACTCATAAACTGCTTCAATTCATGCCTCTGTATCTTTAATGCTCAGTCAGAGACTTTTACAAAGCGTAAGAGAGGATTTTTTTTTTTCAAAGCAAAAAGAGAGACAAAATGCCTGTTACACACCAGCGAGACAAGCTTTAAGGCTTCTCCTAATAAGAAAGGCGCTTCCGCAATTATCAAACTAAAACTGAGTTCAAATGGAAAATGTAAAGATGAACAGAACAATAATAAATTAATGAACATGAATAATTGAGGCTCTGCTGAGAGGCGATGAAATGAATATTGAAATGTCTGTACATTTGACTTCTGCCAAGATGAACTCCCCTGAGTTTCGCCAGGCCCCTGAGGCAATTTGAAAAACATAACAAAAATTAATATCATTTGAGAGTGAGTAGAGTGCGGCTTCTTTTAAATGACAAGGACAATTTCCTGGAAGCCAGGCAATGAAAGATGGCCTGAACAGACTTTTAAATATGAGCTTACATGAAAAAAGAGTGATCACTCTCAATTGTACTCTGATGGTAATTCCTGCTAGTCTCTCTCTCTCTCTCTCTCTCTCCCTCTCTCTCTCTCTCTGTCTCTCTGTCTGTCTTTATCTCTCTCAGGATTTGTTTTGTCATGTATCCCTCTCTCTTTATCTCTCTCGGGATTTGTTTTCTGTCATGTATTGTATACGATAAGTAGTTAAGTACTATACTCTGTTATATTATATATCATCTGCAGGTAATACGGGTCTAGGGAAGCCCCTGCTAAATATCTCCTAAGTTATTAGACCACAGATTCCTAACCTTGGTCTTGGGAGCATTTTCACTACACCCAGTCAAATTCAGGAAAGGTTATTTAGTTTGTTGTGAGCAGGGAAAACATTATACAATACCCAGGACATGGAGTACACCAGGGTCAGGCCTGGAAACCTGTGTATTAAAGAATAATTTTGTCCATCCATGATATTGTCATATCTATGCAAACGATAAAGGATACGTCTCCATTCCAAGCTATGTAGCAGAGCGACTGAGATCGCCGGCTTTAATGCTAATCGATGATAAGAGCAGAGTGAGCCAGGCTGCTTCAAAGAGACACGCTATCACAAGCCGGCATCACGATGAAGATGATGACGAAGATACCGATCCTAATCCGCATGTAAAAACACGATTCCATTCATTCCTCTTATCCTCTCACTCTCTGTGTCATACTTTAACTCTCCAGATTTCTCTCGGTATTCTTCCTAGAATCAGTCACTCAAACTCATCTGGTTTTCTGTACTGTTGACTGATAAGACCATTTCATTTTGATCCAAATAGGGATAAATCTAACTTGAAATCAATCTCACAAAGTTCCACCAACACGGTGCCTGTACATAACACCGCTAATGGTGTGTCTTGCATGTTGTCGCATGTGTTGCTTTGACTCAGTTGCTCCTTGCTGGAGGGCAATGGAACATCACACGATTCATTAGCTGGGTAAAAATATCCCTAGGGCACACGATGCTGGGAAGAAGATGACAAGGCTGAGAACAAAGGGAGAGAGAGAGGGAGAGAGAGATGCAAAACAGAGATTTGGCAACTTAAAAAGATGGTAAATAAATAGTTTAGCCTTGTTGTTTCCAACATTAATTGCCTGCATGCCAGTGTGCCATCGGCAGTTTAGGTATTCAAAGCACTTAAATCAATTTATATTTATATTGTAACTTGGTTCTATTCATTTATTTGTTTTTAGAATTGTTGTCGAATATAGTTCTTTTTTTTGTTTTAATACTGAGTTTACCTTTTTCTTTACTGCACACGCTAAACACAACAGCACACTCTATAGACTAAACTGTAAATTCCCTGATTTACAACAAAATCCATCCAGTAAACATTGTTTCCAAAACTACATTCATTTCTCACTCAGGCGGCACCACCACCAGCAAAACTGTGTTTATGTACGGCCCGATTTGCAAAGGTTTGCATGCTGTATTTCAAAATAGCTACACTCGACTTCAAAACCACGCACACATCACACGGGGGAAAATTTGGATAATAAATAAATAACATATTGCTATGTAACAATAATTTAATAAAGACAAGCCGGATCCTAAAAAAATAGATTAGATTTATAGAAACCAAGAGGGGAAAAAAGCATGAATGTAGATTATGTTTTGAAGTCATTTTACAGCAGGATTAATTTGAAGAAAATAAATAAATAAAAATTAATGAATTAATTAATTAATGAATTAAAAATAAATAAATAAATAAATAAATAAATAAATAAATAAATAAATAAATAAATAAATAATACTAATAATACTAATACTACTACTACTACTACTACTAATACTACTAATAATAATAATAATAATAATAATAATAATAATAATAATAATAATAAGACATGTTTTAATTATGGAACATTTATCATTGTCAGCATCCGAAACCCATCCATGATGTAATGAATGCAGGAAGCATGAATTAATCAGAAGACTGAAAAGTACAGACAAGACATCTAGGCACATTTTCCCCCAAGCAAACAGAAAGTGTGAAAGTGTTGATGAAGAATGTGTGAATAAACCCACAAGGTGGATCATGTCTTTCTTACAATTAGGAGAAAACATAAATGGGACATTTGGAATGCAGGAAAAATATAAATTAAATATAAAAAAGAAAAAGCAAATGACGCATTGAACAACAAATGAATAAATCTTTTCACCAAGGAATGAAATATTTCTAAATAGAGTTATAGAAATGAATATAGAAATTCAGTAATAATTTTACCAATACTCCTGGCTTTGAGAGTGCATAATTGTTAGAAGGAATTGCAGTTGAATTTGAGACATAAAATGAACTTTTGTGCTGAACTGTGTGTTTGTACAGAGCGTTAAGTGTGTAAAGAATCATACCTACTTCTTTATCATTAGGCAACAGTTTGGTTTCATCTTCTCTACTTAACTGACATTGATATCATTATAAATACACAAAAAATAAGCTGTTTTTTTATTTAGTAGTGTGTTATCCTATTTTCCGTACCCCATTAATCGAATCAAATCTAGCCATCTAATCACCGCTCTTAATCTAACCATCTAATCCTGCACCGTATGTTTTTTCCTGTTTCTCCCATTACGAGCAGCCTGCTGAGAGCAGAACACACAAGCGGGCGAGTGAGTGAGCGAGCAAGTGAGCAGGTGCGCTGAGAGTCGCACAGGGCCAGATGGATCGAATGACACAACGGCCTCACTGCTCGAGTTAGCAGGTGAGGGAGTGATGGAGAAAAGGATAGAGATGGGGGAGGGAAGTGAAGGGGAACGAGGTGTTCCACCTGTTCATGGACGACAGGTAATCACAAAGCAGCCATTATTCCTGCAACACGAGATGGGTGATGGGATAAGTGCTTTACTCAAACGCAGAGAAAAGACACACTGCATATGGCCCAGCTGTTTCTTTATCCCAATCTGATTATTGCATTTGATGATTATTGTGTGACGCCAAGCTACTGATTTGTCACGTCACAGTAGCTTGACAAACCTGATTTTGTTACCATAAAATGATAAAAAGTGCTTACTCTAGAGCTTCTAACTGTTATTTTACAGATTGTTGTCACTGCTCTTCATCCCTGTAGCATGGTTTGGTTTTCCAAAATCACACAGACAGCCAATTTGTCAAATTCATGTTAGGAGCAAGCAGCACGTACATACCGAGGACGTGAAAAACCGAGCAGCCTTACATTATGTAAACTCTCACCTGCACAATGTTTACTGTAGACTGTCCACAAGCATTCCAGAAGCTAGTCTGGTTATGATCTCTTTAATATGCTGTGCATCATGACAGTATTAATGTGTGATACATCAAAAAAAAAAATCCTTATGCATATATTCAACATATGCAAAGAAAACCTAGCAGATTCCCTGCTGTGTCCGGCTAGTCCAGCCTGGATCAGAATGTTTCTTAATTACCTCCGAACAGTCTATATGTTTCATTAATCTCTCCGCTGCCTGTCTCTTTTCCATTTTTCATCTCTCACGTACACACACGCAAAGAATGCAAGCAGTTAGAGGATTAGCCCAATCCTCTAGACTTCCATAATGAGCCGTGAACGTGGCTATATGCTAATATGAGATCGGGATAATTTAACCCCATGTGAATATCAGAAATCAAAGCAGCACTAATCATTAAAGTCCAATGTCTTTCAGGTTCAGTTGCTAATGTCGCATGTTAGAAAAGCAAATTTAAGTGTATGAGCAGTCCTTTATTTAAAATCACTGTTTCACTGTTTATATTATTATTATTAAGTAATTGTTGAGTTTCTGATCAGTGACCTTTAAAAATCCTCTATAGGAACCGAGGGGATTTCCGTTTACAGTCTGAGGAAAAGCAGGTCAAAGCTAATGAAAACTCGATACAGCAGCTAATGCAGTTTAGCTGTTTGAAACCGAAGCTCTTTTTTTCTCCCGTCCACGCACACACAGAAGTGCACATACACACATTGTATACGGAGCGAGCACAAATTGTCTGGCGAGTTACAATAAGACACATTATTCAAACATCTGTGTGGACTGTGCAGCAGTTAGAGCAACCTGGAATCAAAACTGACCTCCATTAGAATTAGAGCCTTTATGTGTCACATATAGAAAAAAGTTGTGGTCAGAGCACAGCCAACACGATCGTGCTGGGGCTTTAATCCCTGACCTTCGAATCAGCAACCCAAAACCTTGTCCATCTGAGCCACCACTGTCTCCCTTAATGTGGCTTGTGACCCTCATCAGCTTCATCTACCAGAGATTCATTGACTATTTTTTTCTTTGACAGTAATCTTCCACTAACTTCATAGACTCTATGTTGCATCTCTATGTTAATGTGCTTGCAGCAAGTGTTTAAAAGAATTTAACAGTCATATCATTTCATGTTTCACCTCTCTCATCCACCCTACACCCAATCATCATAAAAGGCAAAAATACTCAGACGGCTCACACTCCGGTCGTGATGATGCCAATTAGCAAGGAGCAACACGGGGCTAGCATTTTTATCTGACACCATGTTTATTTCACCAGTCATTCCAATCAAGATGAAAAAAAAAATCCTCTTAGCAGCAGTACAGAAATCTGGATGTAGATCCTAATGAGCAAGCCAGAGGCAAGATTAGAAAGGAAAAAGTCCCAGAGACAACTTGAGAAAGACCCCAAACCACATTCAATACAAAAACGTCCACTCCTGATTACAAAATAAAGAATATTTCAGTTTTTATTTCATGCTGGGGTTAGATTCTGATTAAAAAAATCCGAGTGAAACATCCGGTGCTTGAGCATTACCCTTAAACCTCAACCACTTTATACAAGGTTGGCTTTCTGTTTAATTTGTATGTTGCTTTACCAAGTGATTAAACATCAGAAAGGGCATCCAGCATAAAACCTGAGCCAGATCTATTAAGGAAAGTAGCTATAGAATTAAAGAAGTTCATCCCCAGCAGACATGGGGTTGTAATGAATGTGAATTATATATATTAGTTAAATTTTATTTTATTTTGTATCAAGCTTTTAACAATAGATACGGTCACAAAGCACCTTTACAGAAATAAATACATCCAGGTTGTAAAATAGAAATTCCATCCATCCTCTGTACCGCTAATCCTACTGAGTCACAGGAAACCTGGATCCTATCCCAGGAGACTCAGGGCACAAGGCAGGGTACACCCTGGACTGGATGCCAGACTACTGCACAGCACAATCCCACACACACACACGCTACTGACAATCAGCCTACAATGCATTTCTTTGGATTTGGGGAGAAAACCAGTGTATTGGAGGAAAACGACAAGGCACAGGGAGAACATACTGTACAAGAGAGCAATCGAACCCACGACTCTGGAGGCGTGAGGCTACCGTGCTAGCCACCAATCCACCAAACCACCACCTAAAATATAAGTGATTAACCCAGAGGCGACAGTGCTAAGGAAAGGGGAACTCATGGTGACAGTGAGATTATAAATAAATTTGCTGTGTAAAATAAGGTCAAACAGTGCAGTTATGTAAACAGGAGATCCACAGGTGTCCAGTCTAGGCCTGACGTGGAGCATTCATTTTACTAGTGAATATACAGTGGAATATTTGCAGCCTCCCATAACTCATCCCTCACCTACATCACGCTGTCTGTTCTGTGTCTGTACTGGAAGGTGGACAGGAATTTGTATCTGCCGTCATTATTAACACTGTGTGCATCCATGTAAGGGATGTTGCTTGGAGCACTTTGGAGAAGATCCTGTATTGGAGTCGAAATGGTAAAATAAATCTGCAATGCATGTGTGTGTGTGTGTGTGTGTGAAAGATATCTATACACACTCCTTTGGCTATACATATATTAAGCTGTAAGAGTAAGTGCACAGTATGTGGACGTGTTTCACATACAGCCGATAAGTCAGCTGTGGGACAGAAAGAGCGGCAGCAAATGTTCTGCACTAACTTCTGACTTTATTTACATGACTCAGACGATATCTTTAAACGGACTGTGATATATGGACTCGTCATTCATACGTATGCACATGTTGTGATTAATCATCAGAGTGAAATTTATCTCCTACCAGATTTCTTTTTTTGAACGTCTGCTCACGATGAAGACCGTGTACTTTTCTCCCTAGCATTACTACACACATGATGTCAGTGTCTCTAGTGACTGAAGGGGATGGAAGGCATTATTTTCTGAAATATTTCTGATTTCTAGGAAAAATAAAAAACATTACTATAATACTAACATTGAGTAACAGGTTTAATCTAAAAAGGATCTATGAATGTTGTCGCAGTAATTGATCACATGACCACTGAGTTCATTGTCAACACGCAGAGTGTGTGTGTGTGTGTGTGTGTGAGAGAGAGAGAGAGAAAAAGTAACTTCCTGTAAGCCTGTTATAATACAAACACATCTGTATTGGCTTGATATGATATGATATGATATGATATGATATGATATGATATGATATGATATGATATGATATGATATGATATGATATGATAAGTAATATGCTAATATCATTCATTCTAGTTAGTCCATCCATATGTTTTTTATTTCTCCCTTTCATTCCTATTGTCAGACTGAATTAATACCACTATGCTGCTGAATTTCTGACTCTTCAGAAGGTGTTGATACATTTTCTACAACATCAGCTCTGACATTTTGTTTCTATAGTAACAGCTAATTCACGTGGACCTACAAAAATAATCTTGTTAAAATATTCAGTGTTATTTAGCAAAAAAATAAAAGTCTCATAGGAGATTCAGGTGTCAGCAGTTTGTAACAGTACATTTTTTTGCCACAGGAGACGCTTCAGTACGTAGAGCTTTGCAGTTTCCCTGTAACACTACAAAAGTGCAATTTCTTTGTCTTGTTAAATTTATTAGAGTGAGAGAGAGAGAGAGAGAGAGAGAGAGAGAGAGAGAGAGAAGCTGGGGAGGGAAAGACTGTTTATAGCTGTCATAACCGACGTGATGAAATGAATTAGTCTCACAAACCATTGCACAATAGTTTGTGTCATTCATTAATAAGTCATTCAAAAGTGTCATTCATTAATAAACTATAAATAGTAATTGTTCACAATTTTCTGTTGTTTGAACAGAATAAAAAACTTTGAGTAATATGCAGTAATAGCAGAATATTCAATAAATATATATCAACCACAACATCCTGTCGTTTCACTGTAACGTCCTGATTTTTCCCTGTCAGTCACCTGTATATTATTTACATCAAACAAAGCAATGAGTAAAAAGGCATATAGACCATAGGACCTCTGTGAAAACGTAGTTGAAGGAAAAACAATTAGATTATTCAATGCAGAAAATATTCAATGAATACAATAACATTGCGAAAAACCAAACAGCTCTGTGCTGTATTCAGAAACATGCTTTCCCTACAGGGAGTAAGAACATGAGTTCCTCTGAGAGCAGCGTGTCTGTGAATAGCACTTTGCTCTCCCACTTTACTGTAATAGCCACAGAGGCAGCGCAGATCCTGCCTAATAGTACTGAATAGTCTGTACTCGCTGTGTCCAACCGAACACCTCCCCAGAGTTTGGACTGCTTTTTTTTTTTTTTTTGAATTGCTCTCTCGTGCAAATCTAACCAATCCATTATGGTCTCAGATTAGTGAGGAAGAAGATCTGGTAGTGATGCTGAGAAGCCCAGTGATGGTCTAATGTGCAGACAAAGCACTAGCTGCTTAATTTTTCAAAAGGCAGGAAACTCTCCTGTCCTCAGGTCATATTAGAGTCTTGTGCAATTAGAAACTCAAACACGATCCTAGATGCTTTATCCCTCATCCCTTGGTCTTTTTTTCCCCCTACACACTCACACACACACACACACACACACACACACACACACACGGTTTCAAAAGGAATCACCAAGCCGAAATTAATTTGAGCCCTGCAACTATCCTTAGAACAGCTTTTGGAGAGAGGAGAGGAGAAAGAGGAGAGGGATGGTTATGGTGAGAGGAGGATATTGAGAGAAGTGGATGGAGCAAAATAAATAAATAAATAAACCTTGCCAGAAAACCTCTATGAATAAGTCAGAGGCCAGCCGCATGATTTTTTTCTCTTAACTAAAGAGGCGATGAGTGAAGAAACGAGTTCACTTCAGAGAGCAATTCCCACTTTTCCTTGACAAATCCCGTGTTTAGCCTCAACACCCCCCCATCTCTCTCAAACACACACATACTGTACACACACACTATGCTAAGTTTCCACCAAAAAAGTAAATATCTTGAATCGACTTGTATGTGTGTCAGACTCCATCGTAATAGAAATCTGTAGTTATGGATTAGAAGAGTTTAATTGGATAGAAAGTAAGACCTTCCCTCACCTGCTTAGAGCAAAGCTTTTTATCAGAAGCATCAATATCTACCATGCATGATTGCATATTCTGCTCTTGATTAAGAATACATCTTGGCACAGATTTTTTTTTTTAATTAATTAGCTAAACTCAGCTGTTGTTCCTTGACCTATTTGTCCTTTATCTCTCGGAAGTTATTAAATAATTACATTTAGTTTAAACTTGCAACTTAAAGTTTGAAGTTCTTCTCACACTTGAGTCTCATCCTGAGCCCACTGTAGCTTTCAGATGTTTTTTCTTTCTGACAGGAGAGAAATCTAAATGTGGTCTTTTCCCATTGAAGCCCGTTGATGTCTTGTGTGTACTATGAAGCTTTTTATTTCCACAGTGGTTGTGCGTGTTGTTATTTGAGTTGCCCATTCTCCTCTGAACTCTCTACCTACCAAGACGTTTCAACATGCACAACTTCCTCTCACTGGATCGTCTTTTGATTTCCACCCCATTTTTTGCAAACTCTAGTCTGTGTGTGTGTGTGTGTGTGTGTGCGAAAATCCCAGGAGGTTTCTGAAATACTCAAAGCAGCCCACCTGGTAACCAGCAACCATGACCGGGTCAAAGTCACTGAGATTTCCCTCCATTCTGATGTTTGATGTGAGCATTAACTGCAGACCTTGACCTGTATCTGCATGATTTTATACATTGCTCCGCTGCCACAGGATAATTGCACGAATGAGCAGGTGTACAGATGTTTTTAATAAAGTTCTGGGTGTGGGTAGAGTGAAGAGAAAGCCATTTGGCCTCACTGTATGTTGGATGAAAAAAAAAATCCTCTATGAACAGTTGAAGATGGTGGATTTCTGTGGTCAAAGAAATCAAACCTAGGGATCCATGGATCCTAACACTTCATAGCTGCCTCTGTATGGTTTTCTTTGCTTACTGTAGGAAGGAGAATTTCTTTTCACGTTCCGTGATCTATGTGATAAAAATGCATAGCAGACGTCGTTCTTTGTCTGTGACCATGCTACTAGCCATGTTTCCTATGTATTTCTATGACAAATGCCTTTTATAGAATAGAGTGCATACAGTAATAAAATGCTTAAACAGTTTACGGTTTGATCTCATCACCTCTACTTTATCTACTTTATACTTTTATTTGAATCTGTTTATTACTATTATCATTATTAATTCTTCTTCAAGTCACAGAAACAGCGCAGACCGACCAGTGTTAATACTGTATGTGTTAATATAGTATGTGCGAAATGGCTGAGATATTGTACAGTATGTGCAAAAACGGCTGAAATGTTGGGACAGTTTGTGCAAAAAACAGCAGACAAGGTGTGCAAAACAGCATGTAAACAGTTTGCTGGATTGTAAGCAGCATGTAAACAGTATGTTGTGTCAGTGTGTGTGTTTTGTGAGGGTCTATGCAGTCCATACAGATGATGTGTGTGTATGTTGTGCTCAGTACAGTACATTTCAGTTGTTGAGAAGTCTGATGGCTTGTGGGAAGAAACTGTTACACAGTCTGGTCGTGAGGGCCCGAATGCTTCGGTACCTTTTTCCAGATGGCAGGAGGGTGAAGAGTGTGTGTGAGGGGTGTGTGGGGTCATCCACAATTCTTCTTCTTCTTCTTCTTCTTTTTCTTCTTCTTCTTCTTCTTCTTCATCATCAGGGTTCAAGCCACAGCACTACAAAGCTGCCACTGTTGGGCCCTTGAGCAAGGCCCTTAACCCTCTCTGCTCTAGCGACGCTGTATCATGGCTGACCCTGTGCTCTGACCCCAACCTCCAAAGTTTGGATATGTGAAGAAAGAATTTCACTGTGCTGTACCATGTATGTGACAAATTAAAGGCCTCTCTTATTATGAACAGCACTTTTACATGATTAAGGCATGTATTACATGATTTATCAACATTTGCCTACGACACATTTTTACCTCTCATTTTCGGTGTTAATTTTACACTGATTTGCTTTTATCACGCAGATCAGAAAAAAAAACTAAATGCTTTTTTTTTCCCTGTAAAGCAATACCTATACTGACCTCATATGGGTGAGTGTTTCAAAGTCCAGCTGACAGCCTGGGAAAATGAGTACCACTGGATTTGAATAGGCGCTGGCTACATTGCAAAGCGATCAAGCACAAAAAGAAAGATAAAAGCAAATATGACGTGCTGTACTTGTTGTGGGCAGTGCAGCATTCACACAACCTTTAAAATCTGTACATTACTTCAGATTTATGTAGTAAATGGAATCCATATACTGTAGCACTTCGAAAATAAAAAAAAAAAAAGAAGCTTTTAAAGACGTGAGCTTGTTGGCTTAAGGCTCAGTTCTAGAAAAGGGTAGAGAGGAATGCTCACGCATCATGCAAACATCGAAGTGCTGTATTTGCATGTTGGTCTAACACAATCAGTCCAACAAGTGACACTCAGGCATGTGTGTGTGTGCGTGTGTGCGTGTGTGTGTGTGTGTGTGTGTGTGAAGGTATGAAAAAATACAATATTTGGATTGGGTTTCACTGCACAGTCTCTGGCTGACACTCTGTTTATAGGTGTATGAAAAGCAGAAACCATTAGCCACCTTAGCAATTAGCATGTGCCTGGTAGACAAAACATGTGTATGAGGTTTACAAGATGACAAAAGCAAAGTAAAACAAAGCATGAGATGAACCAGAGACCAAAATGACACTATTTTCCTTGGGGGTAGGAGAAGCTAAAAATGGTTTAAAGGCTTGCCGATATGTGTCATATGGTTTAAATCCACACTGAACTCAAGATGTTAGCATCACCTTATGAAAGCGGTTACATACGTTACTGGTTTTTATAAGACACGATTTGCAGAAAACAAATTTGGATGCTTTTGAATAACGACTGGAGAGAAAGTAAAATGAAAATCAATGATCTACATACTAAAATCATATCCAAGACTGATTTCCACTCTTTTGCCAATTTAAATGCAGAGTGTGTGTGTGTGTGTGTGTGTGTGTGTGCATGTGTGTGCGTGTGTATGTGTGTGTATGTGTGTGTGTGTGTGTGTGATCCTCGTTCAATCTTTTGATCACGGTGTGTCATTCCAAAAATCTGAACGGAGCATCAGAAGGATGTTTTGCATACAACAGAAGGAAGAGAAAGTGATGGCCAGAAAAAGGGAAAAAAAAGGAAGAAAAAAAAATGAAATAGTGTGAGAATAGAGAATATTCACTTGAAATGCTGCAACGCATAATGAGGCCTCATTAATAAAACATGAGCAGCCATGAGCTGCTATACTCTCTCAATGAGGCATAGACATCCCTTTTTAATGATATTGATTGGATAGTGGTGTGTGTGTGTGTGTGTGTGTGTGTGTGTGTGTGTGTGTGTGTGTGTGTGTGCGTGCTCGTGTGTGTGTGTGTGTGTACATGTTTTGTGCGTGTGTGTGAGTTGTGTGTGTGCGTGTGTATGAGTTGTGTGTGTGCGTGTGTATGAGTTGTGTGTGTGCGTGTGTGTGAGTTGTGTGTGTGTGTGCGTGTGAGTTGTGTGTGCTTTCTATTGATTGCTCTGACCTAAAGCCTACAGCCAGCTGTAGGCTACAACTATATTTTTGAACTAAAATGTACATGTGTAACACCTTCACCCTGGTTGTCATGAGTAAGTACCAGGCTGAGGTAGACCCATAGAAAGGAGAGAGGTCACGTGGGGTGATTGTAGTCCTGGGTCACATGCGTGAAGCGAGTGTGTGCAGTAGCGAGTAGAGAAGGCTAAGGTGAGGTGGCAGGTAGAAAATGGCCTGAGCCGTTTCACTTGACACTTCAGCAGCTTCAAACAAACAAGCAGAAGCCCAGAGGAGAGAACTCTAATCCATTCAGCCATGGCAATTCTCATTATTGACTGCTGAGCAACAGAACAGGAGGAAGGCCATGCAACCAGAGGGGAGAGATAGGGGACAAAAAAAAGCCATAAAAGGTGAAAGAAGAAAGCAAGGAAGGTGACGCTTCGTTCTGACAAAACAGTCACTCTGTTGTAAACGTTCTGGATGGGTTTCTTCGCTTCTTTTGCAACTTCTCAGGTTTAGGTATGTTTAGGTATAAAAATGCATCAGATTATAGATATAGAGATATAATAAAAATACACACACACACATGCTTATTTTTTACACATCCTCCTGTCACTGCCAGCTAGCGATCCTGAGGCAAGGCGGGTGTGAACAGAGTATTCACAGAGTAAGTGCTGGCATATGTGTGTGAGGGAGTTTGTGTGAGGGAGTTTGTGTGTGTGTGTGTGAGTGTGCATGCATGTGTGTGGGTGTTTGTGTGTGTATATGTTGTGTGTACGATTGTTGTCAACGTTTAAACTGTTTAAAAGATTTAAAAGCATTCGACTGATTTCAAAAATTAATAATCCTGTAATCAAAAACACCCCAAGTGTTTTGTCCTGTTACACCACAACAGTTTGTTAACGATGAATGATTTATTTCTTTTTTTGGAGTATTTCTAGTAATTAAATAACTTTTTAATTGTTTACAGATACAATAAATGTTGTGGAACATCCTGTTATCACTTATGTTTTTATTTCTCTAGTTTATGTTACTGTTAATTAATGAATTTATTTATTTATTTATTTATTTATTTATTTATTGTTATACGTAGTTTATGTGAAGTCTGTGACTCAAAATGCTAATATGTTACAATTTATATTAATCTTTGCTTAATCTTCTAGTATATCACATATACCACAGATAACAATGCTGCCACGGTCTCCAGCAAAGAAAATCATGAAGATCCCATTTTTTATTTGTTTATTTATTGAAGTTGTTGCTGATATGTGTGGTGCTTTAAGTGTGGTAAGTGTGGTGCATTATGCACTCATTCATGCACATTGATACACAAAGACAAGTATGGATTGCATCAAAAATCTGCTCAAACATACATGTATACAGAGATTTTAAACTATTTTATTGTGTGTGTTTTATATCACATATACTATACTTATGTATAATATGTTCCTCTCTTTGAAAATAAAAGAGTGAAATTGCTTTACTATCTATAATGGAGAGGACACGCAGAATATGGACTCTTAATATGAGTGTATTTATACAAAAATAAATAAAAAAAAAAAACCACTGATACACACATAGGTCGAATCCTATAACATACAATGAAACTGTCATATATAAGTGTAGTGCACTAAATACTCAGTAAACTGCTATTTGAATTTAAGCAAAAGCAAAAAAAGTTTCAGATAATTGATTTGCTGGAAAAAGTTTCTTTACTCCAGCCTACACACTTGCTGATTGCTGACATGTGGCACAAAGTCCACAGTGAGAATAACGGCATGTGAGAGTGAGTGATTTGACCGTAATGACAATGACTAGATGAATCATATGCAGATGCAAATGACTCTCTGATTTCAGATCTTTCTTTCTTCCTTTCTCTCTCTCTCACCCTCTCTCTCTCTCTCTCTCTCTCTCTCTCTCTCACACACACACACACACACAGCAGCTATCCTTGCATATACTTGTAGCACTGAAATTTCCATGATGAAATGGACCATGACAAGAAAAGCATCCACAGCTCAGTTCAGTCAATACTGTGCTTTGTGAAACACAGAAGATGAGAGAGAGAAACAGAAAAAGATTTGCTACAGAATGAACACAATGAAAAGATAGAGAGAATACATCAAACTTCTGTCTTTTATTCCTGCCTTTCCAAGGTCTGCAATAGAAACAGTTGCTCTCTGTCCACTACAAATGCCAAGGCCACATTTCTTTTCACTTTTCTTTATTTTCTTCATTTCTTAACTCCAGCTTGTCTCTCTTTCTTACTGTACACCATTTCAGAGCAGTAGCATTGCAGAGAAAGTGGAGAAAGTGCTGGATTTCTGTGCGGGAGAAATCCAGTCAGTCAGGGGTGGCAGACTGGTGCAGAGAAAATGGAGGATGGAGGGCCTCCGAATGAGAAAGAGAGTGTAGACGGGAGAAAGGGAGGGGGGTCTATGGGAATGTGGGAAATGATTGATATTCCACTCCTCTCTCCTTTCTGTCAAATGACAAAGTTCCTTCCTCACAATCAAAATGCCAGAGAATATAAACTCAGTTCTTCAGCACTGTTCACTCCACTAGCTAATATTTCAGCTCAATTAGATAACAAACAAAACATTTATGCACTCATTCATGCACATTGATACACAAAGACAAGTATGGATTGCATCAAAAATCTGCTCACACATACATGTATACAGAGATTTTAAACTATTTTATTGTGTGTGTTTTATATCACATATACTATACTTATGTATAATATGTTCCTCTGTTTGAAAATAAAAGAGTGAAATTGCTTTACTATCTATAATGGAGAGGACCGGCAGAATATGGACTCTTAATATGAGTGTATTTATTCAAAAATGCAAATCTAAATATGAGAAAATTTCTCAACAGATGGATTGTGTAGATTTACTATTTTGGAATTGTGCAACTGGTGGTGATAAGAAAATAATAATATAATCATTCTCAAATTATTTAAAGATGGATGGGTTGATGGATGGATGGATGGATGGATGGATGGATGGATGGATGGATGGATGGATTGGTTGATGGATAAATAGGTGTATGGATAGATAGATGGATGGATGGGTTGATAGATGGATGAATGCATTAATGGATAAATGAATGGATGGGTTGATAGATGGATGAATGCATTAATGGATAGATGAATGGATGGGTTGATAGATGGATGAATGCATTAATGGATAGATGAATGGATGGGTTGATGGATGGATGGTTGGCGGACAGATGGATGGTTGGATGGATGGATGGATGGATGGATGGATGGATGGATGAATGGTTGGATGGATGGATAGATAGATGGATTGGATAGACAATTGGCTCTCTGGATGAATTAAATAGTAG